>NW_025776647.1:0-45376 GCF_021130785.1 Homalodisca vitripennis | reverse complement strand
AATGTTTTATCGATGATAATTACGCTGTTGGCTATTGGATGACAGTTCCTTGAAAACGAAAACTTTTACAAGAAAACGAAGTATTATTTGTTTTCATTTTCCGACTACCTCCTCAATTTATGATTGTCTAAGAAGAAATGTTCCATATCATAAATTTATTGTATTTATACATTTAACAATTCATGAGATGTGGCAATAGAATGTACCACTAGTGAGGAAGGAAATCCTGATCATGTCAAATACTAGAGAGTCAGGAGCTAGCAGTCTCTGCTGGAGATTGTTCAGTCCTTGCTAAACTTCATTAAGATTGAGTTATATTTTTAGAATTCCGTAATTCTTTTTAGTAACCTAGATCACTTTAAAGAGCGAGAAGGTCTGTCATCGTAATAGACACATCGTAGCCCGGAACTCAATAACGCCAATCAGTGAATGATAATATTGCCCTTCCCAATAACTAAATGAAGGCTCCATGTAAAGGTACTTTCCTAGTTCTGTTTAAAATTCTAGACGTTGCTGCGATAGTCTTCCCCATATAAACTGCAGTCTCCATTTCACCACTTTACTAGTAGTAACCGCTCACGCGACATAAAATGACCAATTAAAATGTCGGTCACATCTGTGACAACCGTTTCTTGCAGTTTTCGATCAGTTGATTGTCTTGTTTGGTCCACCTACATATTCGGTTATTATTTCTTGTTGGAATATCTGTGTCCACGTTAGTTCTTACTCCTGTGGAATATATTTTATGTATTTAATTGACTTTTAATACTAGCCAATATTCCTTCAGCGTATTGAATTTCCTGTAAAAATAAGATTGCACAGATGCATAACTTGATAACAGAACATCATATCAATTATACGTTTTATATAATCCAACACGACGGAGTGTTTGAAATACATATAGAACGTAATAAAACCGTTTTTCGCACAAATGGACTGTTTTTTTTTTTACTTTTTGACTGAGAAAATCAACAAGGCTTTCCAGTGGAACCCACGTCCTAAGTTCCCAAGTCTTCTTCTATAACCTTTTATATCAAGAGTTGATCACACACACACACACACACACACACACACACACACACACACACACACACACACACACACACACACACACACTGCTTCACGTATCTGAAGATAATGCGTTTATTGTTGCCAATACTTTTAATGAGTATTTTGTAAATGCCGTCCAAGAGTTAAAGAGTAATGACTTCGGCAGTGATGTTTTCTTTGAACATTATACAGATTATGAAATATATTTAAATAAATTTAGTATAAGTTACGATTGAAGTACTTGAGGCTTTAAAAAAATATGAAAAGTAAACATAGTAGTGGGTTAGATGGGATTAATAGTATTACAATACAGAAAAATGTAACAAAATTTTTACCGCTCCTATATGATATTTTTTAAAAGTTCATTACAACAGGGGGTATTTCCGGACAGATTAAAAAATTGCCACAGTGTGTGCCTGTTTTCAAGTCTTGAATGCAGGGAGGGACGTATCCTCATACAGACCTATATCTCTGATTAGCACCATTGCTAAATTATTTGAATCGTTAATAAAGAAGAAATTACTTTTATACTTAACCGAGAGAGGTTTAATTTCCAGGAATCAATATGGTTTTTTACCAGCTAGAGGGACAGATATGGCCATAGAGAGACATGTAAGTTCTATAGCTAGCTCGGTAGATAAAAATATGTATAACAATTGCTTTGTACCTTGATTTTCGTAAAGCGTTTGACGTGTTGTATATAAACATATTAATAAATAAATTCAGACAGTGTGGAATCGTTGGTGCCTGCTCTTTTATGGTTAAAATCTTTTTCAAAACAAACAGTTAAAATAAATGGAGTATTGAGTAATGTTTTAGAATTAAATTATGGAACGGCTCAAGGAGGGGTGCTTGGACCATTGGTATTTTTGTTGTATATAAATGATCTCTTAGAGCTAAAACTATTTTCTAAACGTGTTTTGCCATATGCAGACGATACAGCGTTGGTCTGCTCAGCATACAATAAAGATATATTAAAAATAAGATTAGACAAAGATTTAAAAAAAATTTCAGATTGGTTAATAGAAAATAAAATGCTTATTAATGCTTTCAAAATCGAAATGCATCTCATTTTTTGATCAAAACAAAGAAAAAAACTGAAATTCAAAATTATTTTAATTTGCGCTGTCATAGACACAGTTGTATTTATAGATGTGACTGTGCTACTATTGAGTTTGTTGACTATGTTAAGTATCTTGGACTCCACATGGATCAATATTTGAAATGGAACCATCATATAAATATTTTAGGGAAAAAATTTAATAAAATAAATTACTCTCTATACCATATGAGAAATTATCTAAGTTTGGAGCAACTCAAAAAACCTATATAGCTCGTGGTTAGAGAGTACCCTTAGATATGGTATAATACATTATGGTGGGGGCCTTTCATACATTGCTAAAACCTGTTATCATATCTCATAGAAATGCTGTTAGAATATTATATGGGCTAAGACGAATGGATAGAGTAAGCCACTTGTTTTTTGAACAAAAATATATTCACTTTTAATCAGATTTATGTGTACAGTATAATAATGTAATGTACACAAATACTTACATCAATTTAAAATTAAAGAAAATGTTAGGACTACACGGTCTGCACTAAATATAATATTGGAAGTACCTGATATAAGGAAAGAAAGGAACAGGCCATCAATTCTACTACTTGGGACCAAAGATATTTAATAATGGTTTTTGTGGAGTTTTTGTGGCAATGCGATTTATTTTGAAACAAAGCCGAAGGTAAAAATGAAAGCGCGTCAATATATCGTGGAATACTCATAATATTTTGCATGAATATTTCTTAATAAACACATACTTTACTGTTTTTACTTCTTTTGTATATATTTATATTTCTGGTTTGCTTTTGTTACGTGGAGATGTATATATATTGTTGTTGTTTGTTCAAAGTATATTTTCGTTAAATAGATCTTAAGTTTGTTATATGTTATTGTTATTTATTTAAAGTTTATTGTTGTTGATTGGAAATAATGTTTTATATTATTGTTATGAATTCCTAGATGTTTATAAGATGTTAATTATTGTTACAAAATAGTTAAAAATTGGTTTTGTTTATTTATTAAATCTATCAATGATTTATACAGTCTAGGTGGATGGTCTTTGTTAAAAATATAAAACTAATATAAATGATGTGTGGTGAGTAAATTGAAGTGAAGTAATAGAAAGTGGAAGTTTATAGGAGAATTAAATTAGGGAACACTATTGTAGATCTTGGCATGTATTTGGGTTATTGATAATTTCAGTGTTCATTATGTCAGATTAGTGCTGTTGATAATATTAAGATTAATGTTTGTTAATGCTGTTAATGTAATGAATTCCAAAAAGACTGGCTCATACACAGTTTGCAATATTGAAACAATAAAATGATTTGTCATCCCGCACGCGCTTGAGCGCATGGGATAATGTAATGCCCATATATGTAAAACAAAATTTTTGTGAATAAAGCATTTTTTGAACTTTGAACTTTGAACTTTGAACACACACACACACACACACACACACACACACACACACACACACACACACACACACACACACATACACACAGAGCATAATATTTGAAGCTAAGCCTAAGGTGAAGATGAAAGTAATATCTTTTGTAGTAAAGAACATTTAATTATATGAATATGGGTTTTGTGAGGGCAAATTTGTTTTTTGTTTTTAAACTTATGTGACTTATTTTCTTTGCATGTTCGTGGTTTCTAGTCAAAGTTGTTGCATTGTTCACTTTGGCCTTGTTATTTGTTATACTGTTGTTTATTATAGATATATTTATGGAGTATATAATATTTATTTTTTGTAGGCTACTTGAGGAAGTTTATTGTTGTTGTTGTTATTTGTTGCACTATTGATAAATATATATTTGTTGTTAAACCTTATTGTTATTTGTTATCGATTAAGTTTATAATTGCTGTTACCATGTTATATATTTTATATCATATAATAATTATTTGTATATCTTGCTATAGCTGTTATAAAATCACGTAATTACTGTCGTAAGGACATTGTATATATTAATAGTTTAAATAGTACATGTATAATAATTACTTCAATCCCACGCGCAACCTATGAGTTGCCATGGGAACAATAGAAAAATGTATTGCATGTTATTCCTGAATAAAGATGATTTGAACTTGAACACTCACACACACACACACACACACACACACACACACACACACACACACACACACACACACACACACACACAGGTAGGAGGATGGATTACCCGATTCAAAATATGAACCAAAAAATATATTTTTTACTAACTCCACCAAGTTTTAAGGCTCTTTCAGCTTTTGATCAATACAAAAGGACAGAACAAAGACAATTTGAAGAAGGCCCTGGAAGGTTTTTAAAATTAAGTTAAAACTAAATGTAACTCTACAGTCAATTGCATCACAGCTGCAGTATCCCGAGAAGTGAAATGTTCCGGCCATTCCACAAGAGAGGTGCAGCCATAATGAGACACTGCAGGGGGGGTTAATGTGACCCTTGTACAGTATAAACTTGACCTGCAATGTCCCAAGTGCCCTTGTTTTACTCCGATACCGCTGTTACTTGGGCTGTTTCAATTAGAACTTCCGACCACTCCATCCACAAGTACGGTGCAGACGTCATGGGACTGTTCCAATTGCAAACTTCCGGCGGCATGGATTATTTTGCATTGGGAAAATTATATTTGTGAGCAAGAGACCCAATTACGACTAACGCTGCCAGATTTTAAGCTCAAAACACCTTGTTTTGTTATTAGTTTCTATTATCTTTTGGGGAAATCAATTCTGAACCTATCGTGGTGTTACTAATAATATTAAGATGTCTCATATTTCATGGTTCTTTTCTAAACATAGTTTCGCCTTTTAAATTCTTTAAAATACGTTATCCCTAATTAAGAAAATATTAACTTTTTCCATTCCTACGAATAACCGAAGGTAACTTAAAAAGTTTATGCAAAATGCATAAAGATAAGGATATGATGTTCGTTTATAAAAGATGACAGAAGATAACGTGTTATTCATAAAATATGTAATCTCCTAAACTAGTAACTTATTTAATTCATATAAATTTAATATCACTTACATTTTCAAACGCAAATTCCCAAAATAAACATTAACTGAATGTTATTTTCAGAAACAGCTCTAATAATGTTCATTTTTAATTTTAAAATCCACTAATAAGGGGTTTATTATGCTTGAGAATATTTGTGAACTATTTATTGAGTTCTTTCCATACATTTTAAATATCCATAACATTGGATCTACAAATCTCGCAAGGACTGTACGACTAGAGACGCACATACAAGGGCAGACATTAGACTTGAGTGTACGCGAGGGACTCGGATCCAATTTTAGCAACCCTGTTTACGATATCCTTCCGCCCATATTGTATTTGACGATGTTTGCCAGCTTCTATCGGCATCATCCTGCTCCTTCATATCCTTTTATCATAGCTATCCCTCTATGGCGGTTTCCTTATATAATTCAACAAGTCAAATTCCATTTCTTCTAGTTTATACTCTAAGACGATTACATCCTACGACTCAAGTTGAATAATCTCTCGTTTTTCAAACCTAAATCTTGTATCTCCTACTAGTTTTACTTAACTGTTGTAAGCCGACACAAAGATCTCGAAGGTAACTTTAAAAAAGTATACCAAAAAGGTCTTTATATTTCTCAAATACAACATGTAGAGAAACAATAACAGTTAGATGGACGAAACTTGTTTGAATAAATATCGATTCTTGTACCGATGAGTAAAATATTAAAACCATCTTGGGAACTTGTCAACTTTTATTTTAATTGATTTTGCCACAGTTTGCCAATCTTCCTTGTTAGTTTATAACGAAGTATGGTCAGTTGATTTCTCAGATATTTTTATTCAGGCAACTGATCCATATAAAAATTATGAAAAATTAATCATAAATACAAGTTAACTTTATAACTGCTTCTTGAAAAAACTATCACTCTGTCTCAGATAAAACTAATTTTTAAATACACATATTTATAAACATAAATAATATTTATGTCAATATCTAGTAACGATATTTACGTCAATAATTATATAGCAATTTCAACAATAACGTTGGTTTATTATTTATAGATATTTTCCTAAATCAAAAAGCGTTACTGTTTTACAAAAAAAATTTTTATTTTTTTAATTGAATATGCAAAAACCATTGATTAAAATGTTGCTATTTGCTCAGAAACTCGAATCTATGAACACTACAATCCATTTGACCTCTACGAAGCTATGGCTTTGTAGTCACAGCCTTACCTTCACAGAATAGATCGCAAAATGTTTGAAAAATCAATCATATTTTCATTATATCTCAATTAGCCACTTCCGAGTAAGTTAAATTTAAAACTTTTGAACACTCGGATAAACATCTGAGCAAGAACAGTTGTTTGGGTTTTATAAGTGATCCTCTCACTCTAGCAATAATTATGTTATACTGTTACGAACTTGAGTAACACGTTCGCTACCAAAGGTTTACTGAAGCAGTGTACGCTTTGTCAGCCAACATCAGACACTGCTTCCCACGGGATTCAAAGTTGTTATTTGCTACTTAAACTCATTTGATCCTGAATATTTTGTTTTCTTTTAGTGCTTACAGTAAATCACAACCTCACCAGATGTAGTGTTAACAACTGAGTAAATCTAAATGTTTCTTGAAAAAATTTCCTTTGATGTAAGATCTTTTTTTGTTACATATTCGATTATTAATCTGAGAAGGCGATTAAAAGACACAAGATGTGTGGAATTTTACGTTCCTTGCGTACTGAAGGGGATTCTAAAGTTGGCAGTAAAGTTGTAGTATTTTATTTCACTAGGAAGAGAAGAAAGGTTCAAGGACATAATAATGTAACATAAAGTAGGACTTACAGGACACGAAATATTTTATGAAAAAGGGAATTTTATATTACGAATAAATTCCTTAAATTAACATCCAAGTCTCTCTCAACTGAAAGATATTGTTTTGGATACTACTAAAAATCTCTCCTGTGAGTAGAGGCTTGATTGAGCATGGTTTAGACGTAGGATCCTTAAAAACGTTCGGGTCTGTATTAAATTGGATGAATCACATTATCCAGGAGTTGTATTTGAATTCATTCGTGGAGCATATTTTAAATAATTTCCCCATTTAAAAGTAACTGTTGACATCTCTTGAACCTAAACTAAAGCGTAACAGAAAATAGCACCAACGTATTATCACTTTATAAGTCTTTTTAATCTTTCCTAACAGTGGCCTTAGAGACTGGAAAGTTTCAAGACTTGAGGATTAAGTTTACTGAGGGTCTTTGCTTTAGTATAAGTAATGGAGCTGTAAAACTTGGTACAAACGTTATTTCGCCACAAAGAAATTCTTTAAGTTTAACAAAATCCTTCTCAAATGCCTCTATGAATTTTCTGGTTAGGTACAAAAAAGCCTGTATATTTTCAACATCAAGCATAAATTTATAATAATATAGGAGGATTAATTATTGTATTATTATTATTATTTTGTGTAATAACTTCTTTGAAGTGAACAACTTGATAAAAATTTTAAGCTATTCGTGTCCTCCCCGAAAAAATATCCTTCCATAACCAGTATGTAAAACCTCAGTGTTATATGATGATAGAATTGGAAAATGAAATTGGACCTATTCAAATTGGTTGGAAATACTCTGCAGTAATTAATGTATTTGTCAGTATAACCCTGATTATAATGCAGACTTACTTTATGGACCATAATACAACACGAGGCTTCATGAATCTAAGAGGGTATTCAAAAACTAGAGATCATGTTTAAATGTTGAATATTTTCGCCACGAGGATACAAAAGAGTTATAAAAAAATTGCAAGAGGACCTCACTTTGACACGTCTGTTGTGAATAATAATTTGTGCAGTGAGACGGTAAGTATAGTGCACAGACAATTTAAAAAACACAGACTCTCTTGTTCAACTGTCCGAACACGAATTGATGGTCAGGTCTAGTACTACCACTTATGGAACCTAACGAATTCTGTTGACTATTCATAGTTATAAACCTCAGTGAGGACGTGTAGTTTTTGAATTTAAGAAAAGGTAGGTTGCAGAAGTCTCACTAGAACACTGTTTTTAGCGCAAAACTCATGGCCAGGCCAAGTATTACCAATGATGAATACCTAGCGAACCCCAACCATTTCTGCTGACTATTCATAGTTATAAACCTTAGTTAGACGTGTAGTTTTTGATTTTAAATAAAAGATAGGGACACGGATCACAACGCCATCCGACGACCAGATTTGGAACTACCATTGTCGGAATATAGTTCATCACTAGCTGTACTGTTGACTAGTTGTACTTACTAACTTTAGTGAAACGTCTGGGTTTGGATTGCCTTTGTTGGATATTAGAACGTTGTTTTATTTACTCTTCATGTACGCGAGTAATTGGCTTAGTCTTTGTTACTTATACGTTTAGTGACAACACAAGATGTAATGTTCCATAAAATATTATTTCAACGGTAAAGACACACAATACAACTTTTCAGCAAATATTGTTCAAGATAAAGTTTATACGTTGCAGTATGAAATGTTTAATTATTGTTAGAAAACTATGTCTCAGTAAAATAACAATAAAATAGTTACATAAACAAATACATCAACTAAAAATGTGACGTTTAAAACCGTACTTTATTCTCACGTCCGAATAGCTTCCTCGCTTTGTTTTAGCTGTTACAATACTTAACAAGCTATAAAACCTCGGACTGTAAACCAATAAAAATAAACTGTGGTTGATTCTGTCGCACGTAGCTAACTAAAACCACATCGGTCTACCACAAAATTGCGGTAGGCGGTCATCCCCATTGTACCAGTAATGATGTGTGTGTGTAAACCTTTACTACACGACATCTATTTTGACTTTAAAATATTGAACAATCATTCTCGTTTGTTTAGTGAATTTAGCTCTCTTCAGACGAACATGACTTCAGATTTCAGGAATCAAGTCTGCAACACCATCAGATTTCAAATGCACGTAAGGGAAAGGTAAACTTTAGCTAAACTCAACATTAGTAGCAGCAAACAATATTTTTCTCTACAATTTCTTTATGTTTGCAATAGTAGTAAGAGCGCTAGAAAGTGATCCTGTTTCCCAAAAGTAAGAAATGTGACACTAATTTTATTGATCCAGCATTTGGTATTCTGCGGTAAGGGTGATGTTGTCGTATTCATTACAGCGGCTTAGCAGTCCCTTCACATAAACCATAAATAAAAACCATATCAGCGTATGTTTCACTTTTAAATAAATATAAAATTACTACTCCAATAATTTGATAATTACTACGGACAAAACAATACTTACACGGACTGAAACTCAATTACTATGAGCATAAGAATACGCACACGGACTGAAACTCAATTACTATGAACAGAACAATACACACATGAACTTAAACTTAATTAATATAAACAGAACAATACGCACATGAACTAAACCCAGTTACTATAAAACAAAACAATACGCACATGAACTGGAACTCAATTGCTATGAACAGAACAATACGCACATGGACCGAAACTCAATTACTATAAACAGAGCAATACGCACACGGACTGAAACTCAATTACTATGAACAGAGCAATACGCACATGGACTAAAACTCAATTACTATGAACAGAGCAATACGCACACGGACTGAAACTCAATTACTATGAACAGAACAATACGCACATGGACTGAAACTGAATTACTATGAACAGAGCAAAACGCACATGAAGTGAAACTCAATTTACTATAAACAGAACAATACGCACATGAACTTAAAACTCAATTACTATAAACAGAACAATACGCACACGGACTGAAACTCAATTACTATGAACAGAACAATACGCACATGGACTGAAACTGAATTACTATGAACAGAGCAAAACGCACATGAAGTGAAACTCAATTTACTATAAACAGAACAATACGCACATGGACTGAAACTCAATTACTATAAACAGAGCAATACGCACATGGACTGAAACTCAGTTTTTAGCTTTCAAAGTTATTTATATTCTACAACTTAAATCATATTATGGTTATTTTTCTCGCAAAACATCGTTATGCGGCTTTAAATCAAATTAAATCAAGCCGTACAGTATGTTAGCAGTATATGAATGCACTGCTAAAATCAATCTACTATATGAAATAATTTTTTATTAAGAATTATATTTTTTTTGTAAAAATTAATAATTGTCACTTGTGTAGTTATTGTCAGTAAAATTTAAAAGGCGTTTTGTATTGTAATGAATAAAAAATTCATTTATTCAAACATCTATTTCCTGTGTGAGTACTTTATTTACACCGTTTTGTATAAGATAAAAATGTTGTACAAGTTCATTTTAAAAATTTTGATCTGTTTTTGTGAAATAACGATGTTATTATTGCCCAAAGATGAAAATATGTGTTTTTTTTGCACACATTTTTTGCACTTTTTACTCACAATTTACTTAACCTCCAGTTCTATGACATGTTTTATTCAATTTATCATATTAAATACCATAATAAACTATTGACTTCGCCTCTTAATCTACGTTGCCAGAATTCATGGTGAGCTGAAAACCGGGCGAAATCTTTCGCTAGCCGTAACTCGCTAAGGTAGTATTCCGGGCCCTTGTTTATATAAACTGTTTCACTTTTTCACAATTAGAATGAGCAACCACAGTTTCTGCTTATCTTTGTGAATCGCTCTCTATAACTATTTTCGTTAGATAAATGAATAAATAAATATCACACAGGCTATAATATGTAAACATCAATTTGCCCAATGATATTCGCAAAGGCCATTATCACCCTCTGTGAAATAACAAAAACATTTGTTAGATCTTAGAATATGACAACTCACCATCACGACGATATGGTCAAACATTTATGGACTGATGTGACTTTGATGGCTCCAAATAACAACTCATTGAATGGCCGAGTAGCGTCTAGTACACAGACTGTTCTACCAGAGAGCGCTAACAAAGCTAAATATGTACATTTTAGGATCAGTAGATTTTAAATATATTAATCCAAGAACTTATGGCTTGTAAAATAGTTTCTTTTGGGAAATATCATATATATATCAATTATAATCTAGGTTGTCAGGCCAATCTGTTGAGGTAAGTGAAAATATTAAAACCTTACATTTAGGATTTTAAACATAAAATACTATTAAATTTTTTTATAAGATAATTCGTGATACATGTAACAACTATTTTAGTGTTCTAAGAATTGTCTGGATTATTTTAGCGAACTGTAGTAAAATGTTTAAAATTAGTTTTATAGATGAATAATAGTAAAAAAAAACAATTAATCTTGTAAAAAAAGATTAGTGATAGTAAAACACACATTTCACGAGTAGGCTAATTCTTATGCAGGTTAACATTAGATAACGACGTGAAAAACTTGAACCAGTAACTGTTCAATTATATTTTAATTTAGAGAAAAATTAAATAATTTTTAGGGATCTAAAATATTTTCAACATATAACACTGCTATAGTCAAGAGATGTGAGTTATGTAAACTTTGGATCATTATAGCATAGTAAATTTAATTACCTGTACTAAATCACACTTCTATTTTTATACCACTATTTTCACAACTCGTATATCCATTTCAAATTAACTGCTATATAATTATCAAACTATAAACGAATGCAATCAACCTAAAATTGACAAAAAAGTCACTTTTAGCCAAAATTATCTAGCGTTTGTAAAGACCTGTACACAACACGGTTCAAAACAATATCTAATACTTCACTATACTTATAATAGCCTCTCTAAAAGATAATGTAAAATATTATTTATCCGGAAAGTTTTCTTTTTCAGAGTACCTTTGATGGGTATATTCATTTTAGGAGGAATTTTTCTTACTAGTACCTCTACAAACAGAAGTTTAATATTTATTGAAATGTCTGAGCCAAAGGTCAATGTGTAGTATAACTTTAAATTTTGACCTAATAACAATATCTCTATGTTTTCACATATAATTTCGAAACAGCATGTACGCCTCTATATAAAAATTTACTGTTATCACATCAGGGCTTCCGACCTTTAAATGAACGATTGCTATGTTTATTAGAGTATGCAGATATTACTAGGGATGTGAAACAGACTCAGGGATTCAAGTCTGGAATGAAATAACTTTGACAATTTCCGTGGAGATAAACCGAGATGACAGTTGCTGTCACCAATGTGGCTTTATCTCCGTTAGCGTCAAGTCGTTAAACCTTACAGGTTTGTCTGTAACATTTCTCATTATCTGGACATCTTGGAAAGTTTTGAATATTACTTGATGAGTAACAATTGGTTTTATAATTTCTTTACAGTATCCCAATATACATTCCAAACGTTTTTGAAGTGTTTGGTAGATTCTAAACGTAATTATTTAATAAAATTGCTATGATTACGCTACTACACCTTTTTTATATTTAATAATTGCAGTTTTTAAAAAGTACAAATAAAATTCCACGAAGTTCAGAGAACCTTATGCCTCCAATTTGTTTCATTGTGTAAACATTTTATTAAAGTTGAAATTATAGAACATTAAACCTTTTCAAAAACAAGTTTAATCGCTTCGTTTAAAATGGAACAATTAATTAATATAATGAATTATTAATACTAATAAATACATAAAAATAATATGTTATTTTTGTGAACATAATAGTATCCATAGATTTCAGTTATGAAAATAATAAAGATGAAGTTTTTCATTAAAATAAATGCTTTAAATGTAAAAATAAGTCTATAATAAAAAGGGAATTTTAAATAAATAATAATAATAATCTATTTCCAAATAAATACATACATTACATAGTTCTTTGTAAAAATACAGGATAATAAAAAACCATAAATAATATACTTAGATAACAAAATACATTTGCCATTACCACAATAATTGAAATCTAAAAGTATCTTAAAACTACGTGCCAAGCCTAACTTTACATCCTTAAAACTTAACGCATTCATTCCAACATGAATTAAAAGTACATACACTCTTCACATTCATACATGCACAACAAATATAAAGTACGATTATACTGTGAAATTCATGGATTGACACATTTAAATATAACAAAATTAAATCAGAATGTTTGGGGTCATGTATTGTACAAAATATATATTGGATATTCATTATTATTTATTTGGAAACTAGAGTACTCCAAGGCAGTGCCTGTTTGGAGGTACTTTCACCACTAGAAATCCTGTAATATTATGGCAAAACAGAGTATAAATATATATATATATATATATTATAATTTTCCAAACTTTAACATACTGATATTTCAAAAGAAGATTTATCGTTCAAGTGCAATTTTTGTATAAGCCCTTCAATACCAGGAAATGTCTTTGTTTTCAAAGTTAATTTTAATTTTTGACTTTATTTAAATTTGTAAATATTGTTAAAATTGAATTGTATGGCAAAAGGTTTTCAAGCGTTTCTATGCAATCATAATAGGGTAGTACACTAGTAGTTATGAGAGGAATGTTCTATTGAACTATATTAAAAACATCTTATCTTCAATATTTTCAACAGTAAATACAACCATATTCTAACTTTATTAGCAAAAAAGATTGCTAATAAACAGATTGGAAATAAGGAAAATGTAAAAGGTTTTCAACTGAGTACGAAAATAATTAAATATTTCTGGCAGTCTAATAAAACAATGGACGATATCTTAAGGGGAATAGGGGAAGTAAAGTTTGTGTTTAATGTCACTAACGCTATAGGAAAACAAAATCTGCTTTCCGTTATAAGAAAAGACTTCTTAAAATTTGCATTATCTGTAGAATATCTTTCATAAAACTAATACTGAATGAACTTAAATTGACATACCTTACCTCAAGTGTAAACTGCTACACAAATTGACCTGTTTCTTATATGAATTAAAACTTAGTAAACTGGTAACAACATAAAAATTGACGGATCTGGTAGATTACAGACTTACATAGAATCCAACTACATGAAAAAAATAAAATACTGAGATAAAATATCTCCAATCATTTTACAATGAAATAACATGATTATAAGAATAATCTTTAACCAGCTCAAAATAAAATTAGTTCAAAAAACAGTCATGAATTATATCGAAACAAAATATTCTTCCTCCCGAGGTGAAAATGTAAATAAGAGATTCTTTGTTGGGGATTCCCAGTTTTATGGTTCCGTTTCCGGTCTTGGTTCGTTTAAATGTAGCAATGCCATCTCGCAATTCAATTTCATTTTGAAAAGTCTGACACATATTATGACTGTGGTAAGAATACTGTTATCGTTACGAATAGTTGTGTAGTATTAAATTATAAGTTAAGCACTTTTATATAAAATATTGTGGTTATTCACCAAAATTGTAGAAAAACATTTAGTTTATATATAAAAATTAAACGTTATGTGACGATTTTACTTCCCATTAATGCGCGCGCGTATGTGTATGTATCTACCATTGACCGGTAAAAGATAAAATTGCTTGTAAATTTAGTAAGACTAAACAAATTGAATTTATATAATAAATAGATTTACAACGTTTCCTATATTCTTCCTGCGGTGGGTGAAATATAATGAGAGATTATTTGTTGGGATTCCAAAAAAACAGCCAAAGTCATGTGTTAGCCCTTGGTTAACGGCTGTTTAGTTTATGGTTCCGTTTCCGCTCTTGGTTTGTTTAAATTTTCCTATGAAAAAACTTGTAGCATCTAAATAATGCTTGATTTAAGGCTTCATCTGAGATAATACTCTTCAAAATATTAATAATTCATATTACAATATAGATGACCTTGAATCTATTTGTGAAATTGATTTGAATGATTTGTTTAGATCCAGTTTACCTTCCCTCAGTGTAAACTTTAAAATCTGACGTTCTCACAGACAGGACTAATGGAAATGGAATCATGTTCGTCTGAAGGTATCCAAAACACAGTGGACGATGAAAAAAGCTCAAAATGAACTCTTTGTGCCGTTTTGACATCAGACCCGCGTACTAAAATATATAATGTATTCTAGGTGATGAATCAGTTTGGCCTATTGTTTATCCATCCACACGATATATCGAGACCGAACTGACCACTAGACTTTTTAAAGCTGCATGAAGCTTCATTTCCATCCATGTGAAGTTCAGTTCCATGAAGGTGCACGTCACTTCGTAGGGTTTGACTGAGCGTTAAATAATAATACCATATTTTCCTATGGGTAACCTGTATGACAACGTTAAAAAACTGTGGAATAAATAAATCTGTAAATAAAATAAGTACAATCATATTATATTGCAACATTTGATACTTATATTTAGAGTAAAAATTAAAATAATAGAGAGGAAGTCAATGTGTTAAACTTCAGGTAAAATATTTTATTGCACCGCACTTTTGCGTTGTACTACGCTCCCTAGCTCACCGGAACTGTCATTATTTGATCTAAACATAACTAATGAAAAATTCATGCATCATCTGGCAAGGCATATCGTAATAATTACATCTGTAGATTTAAAATTTTGCATAAAAATGCACTGATACATAGACACGAATTTTACAAGGCCACTTTACATTATGTAGTGACAGTGACATACATACTTCTTTTGAAATAACATTTTCAATATATTTTAAATAGTTTATTTGCATTATTAATTATGCTATTGTTTAAATTTATATATTATTCTTGATTGTTTTATTTTTATATATCAAGCAAGATTATTTTGTATTATTAAATCTAAATTTAAATTATGTAGGATTCCAGTACAGAGGATTTGATTATAAATATTGTATTGGTAAAACTATGCTCACTTAAACAACTCTGGAGTTTTGAGAACCGAACACAAGAAGTTAGGGAGATCAAGAATTAGTTAGGGAAGCAAGTTGGTTTATCTCTTCAACACAATGACGCGACTCATCCAACCTTGCTGCTAACTATAGATGTTGACTGAAGTTAGATACTGAGATATTAACTAAGTTTAATTGCATTTACTTAAATCGATGTTCAATAACACTTGAACTGAGTTTAATTTTCTCCAATTCAGTCAAGTGGTTTGCTTGTAAAGCTTGTTGAGTTTTGTACGCTCTTCAATAACCTTAATCAAGTATCTAAATTTAATTTCTGAAAGTTTGTTTCAATAACATTTTTTTCCAGTCATTAAGAAAAGGCGATTAAATTCAATTCTCTAGTTGTTTGTTTCATATACTATCCAAGTAGAGACGGTGGCAAAGTGATTATTTTTTTCAAATGGGGTCGCCTGATATTCTAGACGTTTTCACTGCTTAAGAAGAATAAAACGTAATCCAGAGTGCCCAGTTCCACATTTCAACGCTTGTACTTGTAGGTCTTCATTAGTTAAGAACGATGATGTGAAAAAATAAAAGTCTACTTTGACAATATTGGTAGGACTACTTAAGATCCTAGATAGATAAGATCCTAGGAGCTCCAAGATAATGATTTGTCATTAAAGTACCGTGAAATCACATCTTAGAAAAAATCACTATGACAAAATAATTTATGGACCACATAATTAATTATAAGTCCCTTTAAGTGTGTCCAGTATGTGGTGAACGAAAATATATGTGCTTAGTTACAAATTTTACCTACCACCATTTTGTGGTAAATTGAGATGAAAATATTTAATTGTACTCCTGCCCTCTTTTATTATAATATACATAATTAATAATATACATACTTTTTCACTTTGTCCCTATTTAAGATACATAGTGACCCACCATTGTACAACTTGTTGACGATGTGAATGGTAGTTTATTACAAAAAATACAGTTATTGTTTTTGTGTTCTGTTCAGTGAAGTAATCACCAGTATCCTACAATGAGTTCAAAGATTGAAAATTGAAACCTTTTGGTTTTTACAAAAGTATACTGAATAGTAATGGTTTCCACTGAATATTAATCAGTAGTCACTTAGTTTTGAATTAGTATTCACGACTTTCCACTGTCAAATTTATAACATAAACACTTTTCCAATTATAATATTCACTTATATTCCACTAAATGTTAATCAGTAGTCACTTAGTTTTCAATAAAATATAAGTATACTCTTTAAATTAGTCCCCAAAACTAAATACAGATTTAGACATCACGATTCATATAAGCTGCCACTATATAATAAGTTACACAAACAGGTAAAGTAAATAACAGTTAAATAAATATAGTTCTTAAAAGAGAATCTGCAATCATAAAGTAGATCACTAAACATCAAAACACAAGATTACTGCAAAAAGAAAGATGGTATAACGAAAAAGTCTCTAATAAACTTTGTAGCTGGACAGGGTCGGTATAGTGGATGCCCAGCTCTTTGAGTGTCCGCCAACTTTCATCAAAAGGCTACACAAAAAGAAGAAGAGTTACTGTCCTAGAAATGAGTTGTATACTCAGACTGTCTTTGACGTTTTTTTAATCAAACACAAGCTTTAATGCCTCGCGAATGTTGAGTTCAGCTCCATATCACTTCCCCTTAGTCTGCCGTCTGGAATCTCCTGAATTCTGGAGGGATCAAAAAACGTCGGTAACAGAAAAGCTCAAAACGAACTGTTGGAATCGATTCGACATCAGAGTTTTTTTGTTCTCTTTGCCTCATCAGTTGCACAATGATTTAATGCCTTAATAAAAAATGGGATCTTACATTGCTTGTGATCAAATTTACAAGACTGTTTTCATTGTTTCCTTTGATCTTAAACATAATTACCTGGAAGAAGTACGAAATAAACCGACGCTATAATAAATTAAGTATAACAATAAGTTTACATACTTCAATTAAAAAGCTATCCATACTTTGATATACCAATTGATTATATAAACGTTGAAAACGTTAAAACAATAATACGTATTGTTTAATTTAAAAATCTAAAACGCTTATTGAAATGCCAACCAAGCATAATAGTTCACATTATCTCGTTTAAAACTTTTATTAATCCGTTAACTTCCAACATTAAAATATTATAAAATTAAGAGCTGTGGGTCATTTATATTATGATTAAGTCTTTTTTTCAAAAAGCAATATCTGGATCTTATCAAAATTCAGATTGAATATGTCAAACCAGTCTTTTCTTTTATTCCAGAATGAATACCTAGCTGTATACCAAAATTCCGAGGTTCAAACTACGTTCATTGTCTTAAAGTATTTGTTTCTGAAGATAATAATGGTTTTTTTAAGTTCGATTTCAGGGAAGGTAGACCAAAGGCGAGAAGATTTTTGATGAGAGAAATACTTCAAACATCTGATATCATTAGTATTATTCGACAGATCCCGCCCTCGTTTGGCATACATATTCAATAACGTAGTTACGCATAATTATTAAAGAACAAGGTTTGACCCAAAGGAATATTATCTAAAAGTAAGTAGATTTTTATAAAATACTATTCTTGTGGCACTGGTAGTATAAGATCTAAATATTACGGCATGATCCATGTTTGGAAAGATTAAACCATTTAAATCAGTAAATACCGCAACTGCCGGCGTATTGGTGTATCTCTCGACAATGTTTAGGAATTAAATTATATTAATCACGCCTTTCAAATATATCAGTGACTGAAACTAAAATATGCAAGTGTTGTGAATAAAGTATGGCTGAAACAATATAAACAACCCTATATCAATCTTTTCAACATCGCTGTGTTTTTTATTAACTAACTATTTTCATAATAAAAATAAAAGGTGAATTTACCGTCGAAAAGTTCTAGTAGCATGAAGTTTTTTCCTATAAAATTTGACATAATATATTCTGGTTTTGGGTTTTTTTCACATTTCTAGACACTAGATAGGATTAAGCTACACCATTTATCACCTAAATATCTTCGCCTATAACTCATTTCATTCTTGAAACTTCCATTTGTACAGACAGATATTATTTAGAAATAATTTTCTTTTACCTCAGAGGAAAATCAGCAATACTGTTATCCTACGGAGTGATACGCTTAAATAACCTTCAAATTAACGAGTCAAATTCTTATGAAAAGTGGACTCACAATAACATTAAATTCACTCTTATTTATGTAGAAATAAAATGTAATACATTCTAATGTCTACAGATAGCATCTTTCTTCAGATATATCTCAGATAATTATATTACATCTTTTAATATGTTATATGTCAAAATATATCATTTTAACTTGTTTACAAATGTCTGAAGTATTTTAGTTGTCATCATGGTTAACCGTAATATCAATGTAAAAATGCTCACTAACGCTCAGCTAAATCCCCTGGAGGGTCATGCGCCATCATCCAATTTGAAGTTGCTTATATATAAAGGAAGCTTCATGCAAAACGTCAAGTCTAAGTCAGTTTGTTTCACGTGCGGATAGCCATATAGGCAGACAGACAAATATGCAATTTTTTCCCATTTCTGGAGGGATAAACTTCGCCAACGCTCAGTTAATTACATTACACCATTAAAGGAACTGGAGTTACTCAGTGTAACTCTGACGTAATGGTTAAGAGCTTAAAGAGATAGAGCTTTTAGTGACGTCACACTCTCACGCTTCCATTACTGTAACTGCGTGTGTGTGACTAATCCTCTTAATTCCAACTTACGTCAAGAGCTCTTAAGTATTCAACATATGCAACCCGCAATGTGAGGCCTATTCAAAGTCATTTTGATTATACACTTAAGAGTACTGTATTACGTACTAAACTAGGTCCTTTATTTAACTGACTTACATCATTAATTCGACCGTGATACACTTTTTAAATCTAAGCTTAACGAATATTCTTAAGTATATATAATTTGAGTTTCCCTCTCAACTAGCATCTTTGAATAGTGTTGGGAGTTTCTAATTGACAAAATGAAATTCGTTGATAAATTGCGATGATACAATATTCAAAGACAAATTTCCTTTCCCTCTAAATACCAGTGTTATTTGACTCTGACGCGGATAAAAGCAATTTTAAAAACCCTTTTAAGATATTTAACCATATTTCCTGATAGTATCTGAATTAAAAAAATTCTTCAAGTACAAAATCTTCTCACTTTGTTAAAATCCGCCATTTCAGAAAAATACGGAAATATACGCAAATTACCGTCATAAAAATAAAAATTAATCCCTTAAAAGTGTTAAATAAAGCAATAATATAGGCTTTTCTCCATGATATTCTAAAATTTTTGAATCGTAAAAACAACCATTGCTAAGGAATTTTATTTCCGAATTTAATTCTTTAATTTTATTAAATTATGCTATTTCCCGCGGTTTCGCACGCTTTTCAAAACTTTGCCCGTGTATGTGCACTTCTGGCTCAAGTGAATTATATTTCCAATATAGAGTGTGCCTTATTGCTACAATCAAGAAAATCTGTTAAAAGAGTATGTTTATAACCATTGTTCCATACATATTCTTTATTATAAAGTAATCAAACAAACAAGCTTAAGTTCAATCGTAAATTTGTTTAGAAACAAATGTACATACAGTACTAACTCATCGCCTTCAAATAGTGCTCGGCTATTTAATAACTGTCTCTTTATTGCAGTTTTTAATGTGCAGGCGCATTGAAACATATCTTCTACAGCGCCGCCAGGTGAAGAGTTCTATCAATGTGCATAACATATCAACCTTCCTAGTGGAAAAATACAGACACTTTCGAATTTTCTATATATATATTCATATAAGTGTATTTATGGCTTTCCGAAAGAAATATGTCAAGTTGTGGTGTAAACATACTCAAGATTTTTTATGCGTGAATAAAAACTCGTGTAATATATAGCAAATTAATAATATATAATAGCTGAATTGTGGTATTTGGTTTAATATTTTTACTGAACGTATTTTAATATTAATGTAAAAGGACCAAGGATTACACAGAGGGGTGGAGTGGAAGGGATTTAAATCTCCGAGCTACATTCCTGCTTCGTCTTCCATCAGAATAAGAATAATGACTTGCTACCGAAAATAATAATCAGCCCCACCTATCAATCACTTGTCCACAAGAAAATTTGAAAGGTAAAGAAATATCTTATGGTCAGTAGCCTAATAATAGCCCAAAGATATTGAACCGAGGACCGGTTTAACTTAAATTAAATCTATGTCGTCTGTATCTCCACACCTTATCTCAAAAAAAACACCACCAATAGATATGAAATGTTGCATGAAGTGTCATTTATAAAGAAGAAATATCGAGTTCGATGATGTTAAGTATCACATTATGAGATTTGGCTGAATGTTGGCAAAAAGTTATACATTGTTTTTATGTGTAACCATGAAAACAACGAAAAACAAATTATAGACAATCTGCAAACAAATGTAATACAAATATATGACGACATTTTTACATGTGATATGGTTAACAGATCCTGCATAATTATCCGAAAGTATGTTGAAAAGTATTTTTTCTTTATACGTTAAACCTGTAATGAAACTTGATTTCTCAAAGAGTGAATGAGAAATATGATTGAAAATGTCTATCGATGGATTTTGGATGATCATGTCTGAAGCCTATTACTCAGTAGACTGGCACATTTCTTTTAGTCTGCCAGTGGGGTGTACAATATCTTCTTAATATGTCTCTAGGTTAGTCTGCAGGACATCCCAAGAATAAAATGAGGTTAGACTTGAACCT
This sequence comes from Homalodisca vitripennis, assembly GCF_021130785.1. Taxonomy (NCBI): domain Eukaryota; kingdom Metazoa; phylum Arthropoda; class Insecta; order Hemiptera; family Cicadellidae; genus Homalodisca; species Homalodisca vitripennis. The sequence goes on along the minus strand of NW_025776647.1, from coordinate 23,779 downwards.
CTGTATTCAAGCTCAGCGCAACCTGTTACACTACACGTGGTGTGGCATAATCCTACATTGTAATACAAGTAGTTAACTTATATAACTATGTGGGTGGATGATATACTACTCCATCCATCACTTAAACCAGCTTAGCGTGGTGCCGCTTCTGGTTAGTAAACCACTGGCTTTGTGTGATAAATCCTGCAAATCTTGTTAGTCTCTTCTATGTTTTACATAAAACAGACTGTGAACGTAAAGTTTTGTTTAACTATAAATAGTATAGAATTAAATACATCTGTACTTAACTTTACGTTGTTCTGACAAATTGCAGGAAATTTTAGAACATATATTAATTTAATGTGGTTTTTATTATTAAAATAAGTTAATTATGAACCATTAGAATTGCATTAGTAGTGGGTAAATTTTAGTCATTGTTACTTTAGTTATTTTAAATTTGTTTTAATTAAACTTTATGAATCCAACCTTGATTACTAAGTGTAAAAGTATATTGCTAACATATTTTCTAATATTTAAACTTTTAGATGAGCTGTTCAGTTACTAAATTTTAATACTTTGTGATATACGTTTTACAAATAAAAATTTTTGTATCTTGAAATATCTGATATTTATACAGGGTTCATCTAGTGGTCCTGTACTAGTTTGGTCATACATATGTTATTTCTCGGTCTGTTCCACCTAAACCTGAGCTAATAAACTTTTCAAAGCTGAGCTAGTACGGGTTGTATGGACATCCATACAAGCCATATTGAAACCTCGCTACGTTTAAACATTCATTTATATATTTTACCTTAACCGGAGGTTTCTAAACTTGAATTTATTCAACTTGTTATCTATTCCGTACTCTACTTGAATTTTTCACAGTAAAAACAGAAAGGTGGATTCTGTACAAAACTTTTGTGTTTAAAATATAATGTTATGAGTACTAAAACGTAATTCAACTAATTTAAAACTTATAAAGTACTTATAAATTCTGCTTCATCCCTGGTTGCAGGGGGAGAATGTTAGAGCTTTTACCTACATCACTGATCCTTTACTTATATATTATGTAATATAATATATTATATCTCATAAATTATCAACATTTTCTGAATGGAGGTGGATTAAATTACAGGGGTAATAGCGTTAGGCTGTCACGTGTAATTTCATTATCATTTATTTTTATTTCTTAAAGTAATTTTGTATTTATTCTAAATTAAAGAAAATTAAACTAATGACACTGCTTAAGTGTCTGCGAAAAACTAAAGTATTTAGTGATTTTATCAATCACAATCATCTATAAAGTGCTATGGAAAAGACAACCCTTTTAGTACATGAAAAAGTTTTGGGTGAAATGTATGAGATATAACCCGCTTTCGTATCATCTCGAACCCTACTAAAACCTTATTCACCCTAAATATCCTGTTACTCCAGTATCAAGCCCAAAACATTTTTTGCAGTGAGCGAAATCAAATGTTTCTCAGTTTTTTGTCACAAGTAAGGAAATTACGATATTAATATGTAAATAGGATTATGTCAATGGAAAATGGCTTCCTTGGAGGCAACGAGATATGAGACATTTTTTAGGTACCGAGAAGTTTCTAGGGTTTCTTGGTTTTATAATGGTATGAAATTCGCCAACACTAGCAGGTTTTTAAGCTTTAGTTGCAGCTGTTTCCTCAGGCTGCTCTGACGCCCAATAGTATGACGTGTATCATGGATCAGACTGTGCGGAATATTACAGAAATGTATAACGTAAATCACGTTATAAAACCGTTATAATAATGGTACACTGTCTGTTATAATCATCAATTAGGTAAATTGTACTCGGCTAGCGTGGTTTACCATTACAATGTGAGACGGTCGGTATCTGCAGTACAGTCTAACTAGAAACTGGGGCAGAGGAAGTTCTGTATTAGTTACTATGCATTCTCTCAGTCAATCTTGGCCGTACTATATGATTAGTTTATGAATTTAAAGCATCTATACTGATTACTTTCAGGGACCAATTAATTAAGACCAGGCTTTTATTACTGTGTGAATGAGGTAGAAGTAAATTATAGTGCATTTTCATATTCTTAGTTGGTATCCTGTAAATTAAATAAATTTCAAGTCACTGGCGGTGATACGTAAACTTTTGGTTTTAATACATTAATTATATTCTGAATATACCATAAACATTTATTCAATAGGCAGGTTAAATGTCGACATTTTTGATTAGGTTTACATTTAAGCTAAAAATAAATAAATTTGCAGTAAAATGTGCGTAATTTTATTGTTTAATTTATACCATACACATCCTTTCCTCAAGTCCACATGTAAAAAGTAAACAGTAACATTATCCTGCCAAAGCACTGCATTTTGCAAATAAGACATTTTTACCCTTTTGGGATCCGAAAACTCGTAGAGTCTGGTTACCCTTTTGGGATCTGATTTTGTCTTTGAAAAATATGCGTGACCAATTACCTTGCGCATATGTGGTTTACAGATAAAAGGCCCTCAGTAATTCAAAAGTAGGTCTAAAGAAGATGAAATCTTTCAAACCACCGATTACTTATCATAGGAAAGGTTCGAGAAAGGAGAATAATTATATAAAATAAGAAGATAAATTTAAAATGTTCTTACTTTGAATACACATTAATCACCCCTAATGAAAATTTCAAATATAAATGTATATATATATATATATATATATATATATATATATATTATATATATATATATATATATATGAAGGATAAAAATTTGAATTGGTTTACGGACTATAAATATTATTTTTTTTTAAACTAGTATGCATATTAAGTCCATTTTTTAATTTTTAAGGGATTCGTTCAATTTATAGAGAGCAAGTATTATGGCTTTTATAGGATTGAGAATTAAAATGATTTCTATAGTACCATTTATGCATGTTTTATGAAAGAATAAAGACACCATACATCAATTAAATGTTTCTAAATTAAATAACCTGCAACAGTGTGGTATGTCGTAAAGTATAAGTCATGCACAACTGCAAACTTTAACCATTGTAAATGTTGACATTCAACTTTAACTACTTCTAGCTTTTAGTTTCATCGTTAAAATGTAGCTGTATACTTGTCAAAAGGTTTTTTTCGGTGAGCTTTCTCGATACATAGGCTCTCTAAGCTCATCAGCTCAATAATAAACAATCTTACATGGAGGTGAATGATAAACCATAGCCCCGAGTGATATTCGATCACTGGTAACAATGACGAATGTTACTCAAACTCATTGTGAAAAAGAAATTAACTATGTCTCGAGTTTGAAACGATCTTTTTTAGCGAAATTGGTGCAGTATGACTTCTCTGCAATACAGCAGGTTTTATATAAACTATAAATTGTTATTTTCTGCTTAATTCCAATTTCGATAGTCGTTAATTTTTCAAGATTCATTGGACTACAATAATTACCCCCACTTAAACAGTAACTACCAATATTTCTAGAGATAAGAGAGGGTTAGTAAAAGATTTAATCTTCCTTAGAGCGACTTCTGAATCATCTGAAAGCCTAATTGTATCTGTAAATCGAACAAAGTTTGTCTTAAATTTATTCAAAACAATTTTATTAGTGTAAAGATATCATTTCGAGAAAAAGTTTCTGTAATGTTGATAACTGTATTTTGAAACATTTTCTTTGCATTCTAACCAAAATATGTCATTACATACTGGTATATACAAAATATGCAATCATTATTTGGTATAGCAAGAAGATTTTGTTTTTAAAACGTTGATGCGTAACGAACACATAGAGATAAATATAAAAAATACATATATAATAAAATTGCTTATTTATATTGAATCCTCAATAGTCCATAATAACAATCAGGTCAAACAATTACTCTCAAGCTTCTAAGTCTTTTATTAAGTCCAGAGTGACTGGCGTTAGTTTATTCTGTTGGAACGATGAATGTGAGATTCTTTATAGTCTAGTATTCATTAAACCTCGCTTCACTAAATGGACACAAATACATAAAATATCAGAATACAGAGGTAACTGGAGGAGTGAACCATCCTCGCTATTTATTTGCTGAAAACTCCCAATTTCGTTGTGAGTTGGTATTACTTCCTCCTGTCCTTACTGTTATAAAATGCCATTGTGATCTTAGTCTTTCACAGACAAGAGCATTTTATTTTTAGATAATTAATTTGTGCTTCTTGAAGAGTGCTTTTCAAAAGAGCGAATTACAGTTGAAGGTATTGTTATTCGGCAGAGAACTCGACATGTATAGTTAAAAAGAGACCGTACTTACTATTCCAATGTATTGTGCAGTGAAGTATCAGTTTACAAAAGCACTATTTCTAATGCATAAAATGTTAAATATAGAGCAATAACGGCTACAAAATATTCAATATATAAAATAACTTTTCCAGTGATAAAATATATGACCAGCCATCTGTTTTTATCATTCTCTCAGGAATTTAATTGAAAAATATTTTAATATTGTGTCACAAAAGGTTATTTTAACGTCGTTGTTACAGGCATATTAAACTGTAAATCTGTCAGAATATGAAATCTTTGTTATTTTTTAATAACTAAGAATTTCTTTTATTAACAACAGACTTGAAATTTTACATGAAGCTTCATTTATATATGAAGTACACTAAGTTCGATTATGATAAATTTTACTACTTGGGAATTTACTGAGCGTTAGTAACACTGATCTTGATAGTCATGACGGCTACAATAAAATAGTACAATAAGAATCGTTTAAACTAAAAAAACACATAAGAAATTCAAACATATTAACACATGAAGCCTATGTATTTCTACACATACATTATTGTGTAGTAGTGGCTTGTCATGTGGAATTATTTAAATAAATACGTGAAACCCAATAATGTGGCAAGATATTTAAAGAGAAAACTCATATATGTACTTTAAATTTGACAAAAAAAAAAATAATTTCTACAAGAACAAGCTCTGTGATGAGTAATTTTCGTAGATATGTTTTTTTGTAATGATTGTCTACCAGTCTGTCTGTGCTCAGGAAATCTCGAGAATAAAATGAACTGTGAGTGTGTGTGTGTGTGTGTGTGTGTGTGTGTGTGTGTGTTTATGTGTGTGAAATGTTGAATGCAACCTCAGCGATGCCTGTTATGACACGTGGTGACACTTCTTCCTTGTAGATATATCATAGAAAAATCCATTTCATATTTTAACCATTTCAAAGCATATAAAGAATAAAAAAATTTGCATTTTGAAGCATTACCAAAATTTCAATTGTAATGCAAATGAAAGGCATTTTGACCTGACAACGTCTTAAATTAGGTTGCGGCTCGGAGTCACTCATGAAAAAGTGTAACGCCCGGTAACGTTACGATGCCCGTCCAGTGGGTCCGCCGCACGGGATCCGCACGGGATAAAGCAGATAACTGTGGGTCCGCCGCACGGGATAAAGCAGATAACTATGTTTATTCGTGAAAATGTGGAGTGCTTAGATTCGTCATTTACAACAACTACAACAATAAAGGTAAATAATTTGTACACTGATATTTCATTATCGTAAACTATGATTGATTGATTAATTGTTAGATTGACACAAAAGTTGAGAAACTGATTTTTATAGGTTATGTCATACTATTGACAAATTTTGATAGTGTTAAGTAAATTATTAGTTTAAATCAATCTGCAATCAATCGTAATTCAGTCGATTGAGAAGAAACAGCGCGTATTGCTAGTCAAACATTTAAAATAACAAATTATAACCTCTAACCTGTCATAACAGTGCGACCAAACAAACGAACTAAACCGACCAATCACCACGCGCGGAGTTAGAATTTAACTGTGTTTAGCAAGAATTTCAAATTTCAATTTTAGTAAATGTTTTATTCAACTTTACCATTTACAATAACAAATTTTAATTAATTTCAAATTATGTACAATGTTTTAGTAAACAAAATATATTTCTATAGTTAAAATTTGTGCAATTCTTATTTTCATTCAATTCCTTGTTCCTATTGTGCAATTTAATAATATTCATATCAATAAATATTCTAAACCGAGAAAAAGACGTTGTCACGTAAAATCTTCGCCCGTAAAACCGACTTTACAGGCAACCATAATTTTTTTGGGGTTTTACAAACTGTATTCTATAATTTTTTTTTTATTTTTACGTAACCTGAAATCCAATACGATTCAGATTACAACTAACTGTTACGTTTACAATCCGACTAGATTTGATTAATTGCCAGTTTTATCACTAGCGCCATTACTCTTCTGAAAACCACACAAAGGATGTTTTAATGTTAATAAGTGTATATTTATGGATTTCCTGACAATATATTTATCATAAGTTTCCTTCTAGCTCTTTTTTCATCTGCGTCAAATTAGATCGATTTGATACTAAGGCCATTATGTTGTTATGCAGTTGAAAAAGGCTCAGTTATACTGGCAATTGTAAGACAGCATTGAAATATTCAGAGTTCTACAACGCACTGTCCTGACACCAGAGCAGCCTAGTTAGATGGTGACTATTCAATTCTAATCTCCTCTCTATAGCCCACGTTCAGCACTGTAGCCAATTTTACGTGTATAAAAATTACTCACCACCCGTCTCAACATCCAGGAACAGCTGATGATCAGCGATGATGTGGTAATACTCATTGCTTCAAATTTCTGTGGACTGTTTTTGGTGCGTGCTGCTCTAAGACTTTTATTATTGTAAGACAAGTTATTTTTATTAACGTTCAATGCAAATTATACAATGTAGAACTTTATTATTATACAACTAAAACTAAAAGAATAATTTTCATTGTGATTAAAATTTGAAACACTATACAAGTGAAATAAAATATTTTAAGTTTCTTGTTGACAACTTGAGGAACATGCCCTCTTTATACTTTGGTGGAGGCAGTTGTACTCATACATCTCCGGACCGAAATATGAGAAAATACTTTTTACCCTCTTTCTTTATACTCTGCAGATTATAGGTCCAGAGCCAATCTGCACTGTATGACTTTGGTTTTCTTGAAATGTATAATAAAATATTCCTCACAAAGAAGTCGATTGCCAGTAACACCAGTTTTAGTAAAGGTCAAAATGGTAGGGTATATAAGGTATAAAAATATGAAACTGTAAAATAGGATTATATATTTCCTATTTTCATACATAATAATATAATAAATAATACTTTATTTCCACCATTTACAAGACAAATACAAAACAATTTACATTCTTTGGAAATACACTGACCAAAAACCAGTAGCTGGTCAGCGTAACAAAAACAAAACAACTTACAAAATAAAATCAAAAGAGTCCTTTCATAATAAAAAACAATATTCCAGCCAATAAGCTGCTCTCCATGACGTCTGCATCTGGCTAAAACGTCCTGAGGCATATAATGATAAACAGTACATATACATATATACATACATATAGTATACATAAATATACAATACAATAAACAAAGTTACCATTCACTAAGGTTAGTGAATAATCACAATAAATCTGATATATTGATTATAAGTTTGGCTAATACCAATTATAAGGAAAAATGACAAAAAGTTGTAATAGTGGTAAAATAAAATAAATTAAGAATTTTGTGAACTATTTGAAAAAATTAAAAATCGAAAATTCAGCTCAAAACATTTGTTAAATCACCAATATCAAGATGTGTCAAAAGCCAAGCTGATTAACGGAAGAATATGTAGAACTATTCTTTTATACAATTATAATCTACGATTAAATATTATATGAAAATAAATAAAGTCTTATATTCACAAATCATATTAAATAAAATTCTTACTTACTTCAGTAATTTACGAATCTCGATGAATGTTGATTATCAACATTATAACGAAGCCGCCATAAAATAATATTATCTTAAAGTGATATTAAATTTGTAATATTGTGTAATTTATGACTAAAGTAAACCAATAAAAATCTTATGTTATCCTAAAAAACAGATGATAAGAGCTGAATAAGTGGTAAAATTTGCCACCATTTCAAAACGAATAAGCTGCTTGTTTATTTTCCAAACAACAAAAGGTTTTAGTGCAAACATTTCTTATTATCATACCGTAGAAGGTATGATAATAAGAGATTACCTTACTGTATCAATTTTTCGTGTAAAAATTTCCATGAATTTCAAGCTTGAGGGATGCAGTTAATTACCTAACGAATTGCGTTTTAATTAACTTTTGATTCCCCCACGAACAAAAATTTCTTCGTAAAATACGATTACACACAGAATACAAACACTAGAGATAAAGTGTATGAACACCCGCTGTTTTTTAATTTCTCACAGGAATCTTACTTTACAAGAAAGGAACTTAATTATTCATGGTTATTTGTATAGTCGCTTCTATGAGAACTTAAACTCTAAAGCTGCCAAAATATGAAATTGCTGTTACTTTTCCATTAGTTATGAAAAACCAATTTTATTGAAACGGATATAAATATTTATATAGCATTTTATAGATCGAGCACAGAGCAAACAATTTCATATGGTAAATCCAGTAAATATTAAGAAAGTTACATGTTTACAATTTGAAATGTTCAAAATATTCAAAAAGCAAATGGCGGCTATTTTCGCCACATTATATCCACATAAATGTATCTACAAGTTCGTAATGCTTTATATAATTATAATATAAAGCTTATATAGTAAGTAAGTAAGGTCTTTTCTGCTAATTTCATAATAAAAATACCAATAATATCCACATTGTAAACTGACAAATTTTTTTAATTCATAGTTGTACCAGCCCAATTACTCTGAAAATCATACAAACTGTGTAATCACTTCATCACTTTTATTGTCATGTAATTTTTTAATGTAGCATTTTCATTTATATTATCATAAACTTTCTTTCCAGCTTTATGTCATCTGCATCAAATTAGCAATCGATTTAATAATAAGGGTACTATGTTGATAGCTAGTTGCGGAAGGCACAACTATAATAGTATTTGAGATTGCGGTGACATATTGAGAGCTTCAACACGCAATGTTCTGGCTTTGATTGACATCTAAATAAATTAAAGTCTTTATTAATTCAAGCGTTTCTCTGATACAAAATATCTCAGATCACCCCGTGTGTAAGAGCAGCCGGCACCAACAGATTATGACTGTTGTAGTTTCATCCCTCCTTTACACTTCGCACCAATTTTCTTCACTGTTGCCAATTTTCTGTTCATGAAATATTATTGATCCGTTTCAAAATCAAGGAATAGCTGATGACACAGCGATATAGCAACATAACGGACCGATAATAAATATCACCGGACTGTTTTTATGCTTGCTTCTCTGAGAGGTTTATTATTGTAAGACAGGTTATTTTCAATAGCGTTCAATTCAGATTATACAATTTAGAATACCACAAATTGTACTAAAAGCGTTTGTTTATAATCATTTAAAATCGAAAGCTAGATTTGTTTAAAACGATTACTTTAAGGCGTATAAAATAAAATGTCAGTTCCTTTATGGCGACTTTAGAGGTAATACCCTCTTTTGAAACTTTGAGCTTTCAAAGAATCGAAGTTATTCAATCTGAAGCTGTTGTAGGGTCGACCTCTAAAACCTGAGTTCAACACCTACCTGAAGAGATCCAATAAATCGAAACTGCAAGTAAATTCTGCAACAAATTATGAAAGTAGTAATATTTTTGTTATTGATGTATTCTACATCCTTCAACACAATTCATCCAACAGGTTCAATACAGTACTGGTGGCCGAACATCGCCTACAGTCAGTCGGCGAAAAATTGTTCAGAACTGTGCTTGCGTGTGTAACGCAACTAAAATATTAAATTACAGGAGAAACTGATAAAAGAAAAATGAAACACCGTTCGTGAAACTCTTTATGCCGCTTCACTGATAAAAAGTCCTTAAAGTAAACGCTTTAAGGGAATATTGGACGCTTTCAATAATTTACAGTATTAGCCATCTGTTTTAAACTTATCTTGTTATTCTCATAGAAGTATGGCAACAGCCTGACTAGGATTTAGAATATATCCACTAAAAAATTATTACTAATTCCATCATTAGTTGCAGAATTTACTTATTGTTTCGGTCTTTTGAATCTCTTCAAGTAGGTCCTCAGATTAACTCTTGACAGATTCAGATGGAATAACTTCGGCTGTTTCGAAGCTCAGAATGGACGGTGAATAGTGTATAAATTATATAAACTATTGTCCTTTCCCAGCTTTGGACTATGCCTAACCAGTGAACAGTTAACCTAATGGTAGACCTAATTGTCTAACCTAAATAGAGAGAGAGTTATACTCGTATATTGCAGGAGGAAAATATGCGAAACGTTTTGTTACTATCTCCCTTAACACTTTCCAAACAAGAGGACAATAAGCACTGTGTAAGCACAGGACAAGCGTTTTCTTAAAATCGATAAGAAAACACACTGTTTTTGTTCTCTTAGGACAAGAAGCTTATAACACATAACACAGTTTAAGAAAAAGAATAACACAGAAATCAGCCAGAACAGATTTGGTGAAGGTCAAAATTTAAAAGTATAAAAATAAGAAATGGTAATATCTCTTGAATTATATTTGTACTAGTTTCTTCACATAAAAACCGATCGTCAGGCACATAAATAATAGGCATATCACTGTCAGACACATAACTAATAAGTATATCACTGTCAGACACGTAAATAATAGGTATATCACTGGCAGACACATAAATAATAGGTATATCACTGTCAGACACATAAATAATAGGTATATCACTGTCAGACACATAAATAATAGGTATATCACTGTCAGACAACTATATAAAGAGATTGAAAGTCGCAACTTTAAGGATCTATATATCGTTAGCTGACGTTGATTTAGTTTTTATGTACGTATCTGATGGTCATATTTTAGTGTGTAAAAGATATGAAAAGTATGAAATAAAAAAATTGTAGTTTAAAACTTTTTACCTTTTTGATACCCTATTTTTAATGGCATCCAAACTAGCATGTGTGATGATTAATTTCTTTTTGTGGAAAATTTCACTATCAATTCCAAGAAAAATCGACTCTCAACTCCTTGACTATAACAAAGTGCAGCTCCCGATCATCGGCGGGTAATTAGTTAAGAGACCTCTCCCCAGAATATGAGCCTCTCACTCAGGTACTGAACTTCCTTGAGAGAAAGTCGCTTTGTGTCATACCCTTGTAAGCATCGCGTACATGTCTTTTATTGGTACAATGTTAACGGTATTTTAAAATGTGATCGAATCACCCAATATTGAAAATAAACCACATTGTAAAACATCTAGACATTAATAAAAATAAAAATTTAACCAGAGCAAATAATACGGTACTGGAATTATCTCTCTGCATATAATTATTGAAAGAGCCTCAAGGTTCATACGCCATTGGTACAATTAATTATTATAACAAGTTAAAGTGTACTTATCTTACTTCAACAAACACACATTGGATTCCCATGATAGTATTTCGAGTATATTACAGTTAACCCTTTAAAAAAACAACTAAGTATACTTTATGGAAGCTACTAGGCAGTAATTAGCTACAGAATAATTAGTTACAAGACGGCGTTGACTATTTGTAGGAAAATATACAAGGGGTAATTATCAAACTGTTTACATCGTTATATTTTTAATGAACTTCCATTTACTTTGACATTTTCTCTTCAAGAATCTGACACTTGCTAATGCAAAATGTTGTTTTATTACCTATAATCAAACTTCTTTTTGTTTTATTTACTTAAAAACTTAAGGTGTTAGAAAATAGTAGTACTGATGCCTTAAGTTTTCCTAATTAACATCTTCTGTATTATGTAATAATAAAAGAGCGATCTATTATCAGACAATGGCAGACATTTCCGATTTGATCAAGTGAGACACGACGGAATGCAGGAATCGAGTTGTCTTAGAGCTACTATCACAGACTTTAATGACTGTCACCGAAACTTAATCATTGTATGATCGGTCACTTTCTGTTAAGGAGGTATTCTTATAATACTTATAAACGCGGTACCAACAGGATACCACAGAATAAGCCCTGATTGTGAATATACGAGTTGAAAATTTTAAAAAGATTTTAAGGATAGTGTGAAATAAAATAGCTGTGCGTCAAAAGAGAATATTTCATATGTTCATAACACTTAACATAACACAAAACTAATTCCTTAGGTACAAAATTTATGTAAAAAGAAACCTACTTGTAACATGAACTTGTTTTTTGAAGACTCTTGGAGCAATTGGAAACTTCTTTAAATATTTTCATTAATATTTAAATATTTAATGAACTTGTTCATTGCATTTTAAAGTATATAACTCAATTCTTGCAGTGGATTAAAACCGTTTATAATACGCCAATTCGTACATAATTATGAAAGTGAAATATTTTATATGTATTAATTGTTTTATCAAAAACTACAAAATCATATGAGCCCTTTAAATGCACAGATTTTAAAGTTCGGAATTATTATGGAATGCACCTTTTAAATGTGTTAAGGATTAAAAAGATTTTACTCCCTTTCAATGTAATTATATGTAACAACACGAGGTTTGGCTGAGGTTTGTTAAATACTTTAATATTGATCGAAAAATGGCAGAATAAACTAGCTGAGTAAATGAATTACATATAGATGATTCATACAATAAAAAGATAAAAAATTATGGAGCCAGATCAATGTTAAAAATTGGTGACAAGATCTGATCTCAACACACTCTTGCGTTTTAGTAACCCCCCCCCCCCTAATCTTAATGAAAAAGATATGAAATTATCATATGGCAAGACCTTGGTAAGATCTTCTGCAGAAATAAAACTTTTGATGGAACTTTATTTCTAAATATACAAGAATAACTTCTGTGATAGTACATGTCAAACTGTGTAATTTGGATGAGCCATGGAAACCACACAACCACTCGTTCGATTAACATAATAGTTTTTAGTTTACCAGGATGCACAAACTTTTATTCTGCATAGTATTTGTCTGTTTATTTGATAACAGGATATCTCAATAACGTGGTGTGAAGTACTCTTAACTTGTCTCTTACGAGGAATAATTATAAATAAATTATAATGAAATAACTATCACACTAACGAAGACAATTTCCTGAATTTTTCTGGATTTATTATTATAATCAATTAAATGCATAATGTAAAAAACTTACGAAAGCGAGCAAATGCCAGCGCTTTATTAAGGTTTAACGGAATTTGCACCAAAAAGGACATTTTTCATAGCTTAACTAGTAAAAATTAAAACGGATTTTCGTAATATTTACACTGACGAGATTAGTTATTTAAATTATCATAAATAGACGCAGAGCATTTTTCCAGATTATTTAGAATTAGAATGCTCTAGAAATAGTTTACATTGTGTTTCTCCTTCTATTTTTATCGTTATTTTTTGAGAGCAGTTGGCGGGGAAGTCGATGTGACTATGACTTTTACGTTTCGACTTTCGTTACAAAATTTCGTACCCACACTGTATAGTGCGTTTTAAATTATAGCTGTAAAGTTTTGTTTGTAGAGAAAGCAAAATTGTGTATAACATAAGTTACATACTGCAGTAATGATGTACAATCATTGAGTAATGTTTCACAAAATTATGTTTAAAACCTTCATATAAATTTATAAATTGTTGTTCCTCGTGAAGCTCATTAAAATTAGATTCCATAATTATATTAGCATTTATTGCTCTTTATATATATATATATATATATATATATATATATATATATATATATATATATATATATGTGTGTGTGTGTGTGTGTGTGTGTGTTTGTTTATAAATAGAAAAATTATAAAAACCAATTCGTAAATCTTTACTGATTTACCACATGTTTTCTTTCGGTTTCATAAAATGTGCGAAGAAAAGTGTCAGCCAACAAAAGGATTCCTTGAAGAAAAGAATAATTCATCCAAATATATTCCTTCAGACCACGAAGCTTTCAGCCTAGTCCTTCATTTTCTTAACAAAAGAGCACCCGCCGGCATCAAATACAATTTGGAAAGATTTTATTATTTTCACTGCTTATAATACAATTGTGACCGATTCATAGATACTATATTTCATCATATTTTATAGCAGCACAAAGACAATCATTTCCTTATCGTATTTTCGAATAAAATATTCCTTTTAGTACTCTTATCTTCATATGAAAGCTGTGTATAATCGTATAACCGCTATTTCCTGTGCTGTAGAACCATTTATCTCTTTGCCTAGGACTATATTATTTTGGATTTTAATTAAATCACAATTTTGATACAAGAAATTTTATTATTTCCTAAATATCCAGTTAAGTTAGATTTAAAACATACATTCTAATTTCAAATCTGAATGGTGTAGGTAAGATTATAAAATTTCATCTTCGAGCTTTTAGGGAAAAACAAGATCTTCATTCCAAGTAATGCTTCAGAAAATCGGCACTCAGTGTGGTGGCCTAAATACGTTCAGATTTTGAAATACATGACTGAAATTTTGTAAAATTATGCTAGTAATTTTTAACAAAAGAGTAATTTTATTTGCCTGGAAATATCACCTTAACAATTTATCAACACTTTTATCACAAATAAATGCTGGAAATAATTTTTATATAAAGCAATGAAGTCATGTTCGTACAGTACACTAGGGAAGGATATATTACCACTTTTATGAAATCAATTAATGTCGATAAAATTATAATGGAAAAGCAATAAGAGAATCAACTTGGTTCAATCCTTCATGTAAAAGTCTAAGTTAGCCAATTCGATCTCCCTCAAACATTTTGTCTTTCATGTCACAAAGACTTTTAAGACGGGATCCCTCAATTTGCCTAACAAAGTCTCCCTCAGGGGTTCGTTGTTAAACAATTCTTTTCTTTGTGTTCCCAAACACCTTGAGAGGAATACATAGTGACCAATAAACCTCCACTGTCAGCTAAGGTTCTTGCAGTATATAGTCTATTTCGTTTCCATTCTTTTATAAGTATTCTCTTGATAGTTGAGGTTAAACTGATGGGAATTAGCGGCGAATCAATGTTTAGATTTATTTACGTACAATCTGCACATTTTATTTGGTTTCAAAATTAATATTGAAAAAAATTATTTAATTCATATATTGAGTCTTAAATTTACTTATTTTTTAATTCGAAGACGTAAACGTAAATTAATGCCAAGAACAAATATATAATATTATTATAAACAAAAACCCATGTTTTGAAATTCAATATATTTAAACATCGTGTATCTTTAGGAATATTCATTTTTGACATATTTATCAAATACATTTATTTTTATTTCTAGGTTGACATAACTTTTATTTTGAATTTATGACAACGTTTTCAAAATTTAAGAAATCAATATTCACTTTTTTCAACTGCTAATGACCGATTAATTTTTAAGTTTGTTCTCTTCTAAACAACCCTTAAATAACTGTTTAGACAGATGTGTTTTTTGACCGTATCTAACACTATCCTCACCACAGGAGGTCACTTCTGGCTGACTCATACACTCCAGTTGAACTCACACTGAATATTCAAAAGAAACTGGTGTGTCACTTTCATCTAGGCAACCCCAGGGATATCCAGGAGCGGAACATCACTAAACGCAAATGACGAGAAATTGGGGAAAAAGGGTTGATAGATAGGTCTAGTCTATTACAGAGATGACTGTAGGAATGAGTGGAGCTCCGTTATCATTGAAGGCTGTTGCTACCTACAACATGACAGGGTAACTTCCACTACCCGCTTTGACTGGAGAAGTATGTCAGTGCATCCCCCAATTTCTAAGGTGACATGACTGAGATTTAGACCTCCCTCATGGGACCTCGATATGAGGCAACCCCTCCCCAATCTGAAAACCCTCCGAAAGCAATCGGAAAGAAGTGCAATAAGAGAATATCTTCTGAATCTTTTCCTTTAATAACTGGAATAGTCATTATTGACTTACGCCCCAAGCTTAGCTGTTGTCTGTATTTTTCACAATATTTATCTATTTTCCCTGACAAAACTATATCAATTGTTGTCGTTGTTCATTTAGGTTATTTTTATCCTCTTTTGAGTTATAGCATCATTCTCTGGGGTACCGCCCAAAATATTCTTCTTAATGGTTATTTAAATTACACAATGCATAAATCCGCATAGTGAGTGACCTGGGAGGCTGCCGAGAAATTGTTTCCCGTAGTGTGGTTTTTTACTTTACCGTCCATTTTAATATGCTCTGTTTGTGTGTCCAATTAAAAAACTCTAGTTACTTTTTGCAGTCCTTAACCACAGATTTGAAACCTGGCACAATAATAACTTACTAATTCATATGTTCCCATCGAATATATTAAATAATCAATTCAATATCTTGGATTAAAGTTAACTAAATGCCTACCTGAAATAATTATATGTTTGCATAATTTACCTTGCTGTAGAATGTAACTTAATGCTTTAATTATTAAAAAGTGCTGCTGTATCAAGGAATATTTGACAGTCTTTTCTAGTTTTTAAACGCTGTAAATTCTCGTATTAATCCTTATTGAATATACATTTTTAGATTAACACTCGGGGTCCGATAGTAACAGAGCTAGACTATCCTAGACCTAGTTTTAACAATAAATATGCAATGCAGTTGTCTATGATCAATAAAAGATTTACTTCCACTAAGAGTCATGAGATTGTTAACATAACCATACATCTCTCTTTCAACCGTAAAGGTAAGGAAGGAAGCCTGGAGACTGTACAGGTTTATGATGCTTAGCGTGCCATACCTGTAATGCTCAGAGCGTGGAATTTTACAGCTTTTATGAGTACAGTAATATAAAACAGGTACATTTCGTGAATCCTATAAGAAACCCCAATTTTTATTGCTCTGCTACTACTTTACAGTATATGTGAAATGATATAGCTTTTATCACCGTAATGTTAGAAAACCAAAAACAAACAAATATAAACACGATGTTTCTAGAACCTGTATTTCCTTCTACAAGTGTGAAAACCTTTAAACATTATATTACGCGTTCCATAATGTTATCAAATTAGAAACAACCCATAAACGTTTCGTGCCAATCTAACGCTAAAAACCCGGACACAAAACACGAAAATACACAAAACACTTATGCACGTGAGTTGAGTCAGGATATTTCTTGGCTCCCAGTGTGTACCACGTGAGTCATCTGGTATGATACCATATAAGCCGGTGTTATTATGCATCTTCTATAATTCTGTATTCCTAAATATTTATTTTGTTAAATTGTGGCTGATGGAATCTAAAAGACAAAATAGTTTAAGTTACTTAATTTTTTTATTTGGTAACTTGATAGAGGTGGAATCAATTATGGGTTGCAATATAAAAAAATAAAAGATTTTTTATTCACTCAACGCAAAATGTATACTCATTTAAAGTATGACGTATATGTAATTTTATAATCGGGTCCATAAAAAACGTGTGAAGATAAAAGTAGGAATCTGATAAAGTATGTTCATGACGTGTAGCATCATAAAATAAAACTCTTTTATATCAAATTAATTTTTATACGAAAACAATTTAGAAAACTATTTTATCAAATTATTTGTAACTATAAATATAGTTTTTAAAGTACAAAATTAATATAAAACGACTGAAGCTACTACTCATGTACATACTGCAAACACGTCACAGTTTCATATTTAAAAGCGATGAATTTAACATAAAAATAACTTTTCAAAACCGATTGGACTACCTTAATGCATGCCTTATCATATGGTTCACAGTTTGATGTCTGAAGAGAAGAGTAGATACCAGTTTTCGAAAAGTCGCATTTCTGTTTTTGGAACACAAAACTCTGATTCAAATGTCCTTAGGAATCTAATTAGATGTTAATAATACCTATGAAAAAAGTGTGTGTTATTACTTATCAGTTACACTTTTCAATCAATGCCAACTGAAAAACAAATGAGGGATGAATTTTATAATTCTATCTTAAAAATTATTTTGATTTCAAATGTTTTGATGTAAAATATCCAATAGAACCACATGGTAATATTTCCCTCTAAAAACTCAATATTGATGTTAATCAAACAAATCTAAATAGGCTACTAATACTAAAGTGCTCTTTTACACAAGTAGGTGGGGTAGTCAAATGGCAATGTTTTATCATGTATTGTTGGCGTGATCAAACACTTTAAATTTGAAAAACTTAACTTGTAGTACAATGGTAAATATTCAATGATTACCATTAACAAAGATACTTGCTGTATGTCTAAATCTCTGTTTCATGTAAAAACTTTTGAATACTCTTATAAAATGTGCCATTTTCCCTGTTCCATTTTTTCTGTCAGACGTTAAAGGCGTCTTAAGCAAAAAGAGTTTGGAATTTAAAACAAAATGTTTGTTAAATACAATTACTGTTTTGTTACTGTATTATATTTTCAAGTTGTGTGTTAACCCTTTTAGTGCTACAAAACTAAATGAACATACTCGACCATATAACCAAAAAATATATTAGATACTAATTCTATAAATGTTATTCATATTCTTTCACATAATTATAGGAAACATGAACACTACTACCAACATTTTTTTATCAGTTTTCGAAGCCTCTATTTTATATTAAGTAAATTCCACTACTATAAATGTAATTACTTCATCAACAATATTATCCCCTATGGAGTGTACATATACTGACTGAAAGTGAATTTTCGGATTATGCTGGTACTTTGCAATTAAATTCTGTGTATTTCTGGTTTTCCCCAGGGAAAAGTAACAAGCGAACAGTAGCCAAGTGTACAGCAAACAGCCATTGCCCCAGTTACTTATCGATATCGGTCGGAATCGGTAGTGGATTTCTCCCAGGGATCCCAACCATTCGATTGTTTTTGCTGGTTCTGATATTCCACTGTAAAATATTTTAAATTTATAAATGAACTTTATACTCAGACGCTCATAGAACTGAGAATATTACTTAATAATAACAATTTAATTGTACATGAAATCCGAACCAGGTGAATGATCTGTATATTTGTTGATGGTTTGGTTAAAACCAATTTTCAACTTGAAAATGTTTTAGATATTCACCTATGGAAGGCCCCATATCAAAGAAGACCTCAAAATGGGTAAAGGAAATATAAATGATTCACACCCTAACCTCAATCACTATCTAAAGCTAATATGGTAACTAAATCATATGGACCTGTCAGGATACTCGTTGTATGTAAATGTTGAATTTAGCTCTAACTCACCTTCTGCTTAGTCCATCGTCTGCAATCAGGTCAAAATTAAATCTTTACATTTGTTCGATATCAGAGGTTTGGTACAATTGTCCACCTGATGAGACAACTATAATGACTCTTAAGCTAGATTACACTATATTTTTAGTCTAGGTATCTCTGATGTCGGAACTATGTGAAGATTCATATTGACCTCCTTCGTTGCCGAGTTTTACCTCTTCAGACGAACATGACTTCAGATTCCAGGAGTCAAGTTTGTCAGATACCAGACGCTACACTAAGAAGAAGGAGAACTGGAGCTTAACACAAAATTCACATTGAATCAACCCTTTCCCACCTTAATTAGACTCAATGTATATTATCTCAGTTTCCCACCATATATATTTTAGTTGCACCACTACTATCATCATATATTATGTGCTGCACTACATTATAAAGTAAAAATATTAAATTAAATCTCAAATTTGATGTATATTTATATTGAACAACTTTGCTCCTTATTCAAATTCAGTTTATTATTCTCAAAGATATAGAAACTCAAATTACAGGTTTATAATATATTGTGCTAAACTAACAATACATTTTTAGTTTTGACAATTTTTAGTTTTTGAGTCTTATAGTTAATTATTAAAGTATTAAACAAACTTTCCTCTCATATATACAAAGAACAGTATTATTCCGAGGCAAAATTACAGCCAACAGTCTGCATTGCAGGCGACTATGATTTATGTGTCGCTCTGGCCAAAGTTATATTTTATTGCTAAATATACTTTTAAAATCGCTTAAATGCATCGCTTCTAAACTTTTTACTAAACTTGTTGACAGGCTATTAAATTCACCCAGCTTAGAAGCTTTTGTGTGTAGAAATGTGACAGAGAACGCTTCCATACGTCATTTTATAACGGATTGCTTTAATGGAAAATTACTTTTTGCTTTTAATCTTGACAAATTTATTTAAAATATTTCATAGAATTGCCAGATGCATTTTTTATTTTTCTTCTATTTCAATAAATACATTCCAATGAAAGGCATTAAATTCCAATAACCGTGTCATGCCATACAATTCTTTAATTCCAAAGATTGTTGCTTTATAATACAGTTTTATTTTAACAATGATATACTTCAAAGAGTTTTTTACCTGAGTTAACGGATAATATGTACAAATACCAGAGCAATGATTTTTTTTTTATTTGTATTCCTTTCTAACAACGTAGGCTAACAGAATAACAAACGAAATCTGCAAAGAACGTCAAGGCCTGCTAAAATATCCCATTTGGGAGTCAATTACGAATTTCATATATGTTTTTGCAGTTTCCATCATATATTCTTAATAAGTATGTTTGTTAGAAAACAACCACCCGGGCAGCAAGAAGGCATTTGCATTAACAGCGAAGATCAACAAAGGCCAAGCCCGTGGTCAGTAGCGTGCTCCGCCCTATATCTTTAGTACGAACGGTTTTATAGACTTAAAATTTTGTTTAGAGCTTCACTTCCACAAGCTGTTTTTGTATAAGTAACACTGAGCTCGATGTTGGGGCATGGCACTATATGGAATTTTGCTGTGCTTTAGTGAACGTTTTTACATTGGTCTTTTGGGTAACTATGATGGTATCGAAAGATCGCATTAAACATACTCAATAAAATCATATGAAATTTTAAAAGGTGATTGAAATTCTGAATTTAATCTGAGCATAGTCTTTTACTTGGTTTGTGTCCGTGATTCTGTTAATACTATCTAATATTATTACATTTTCAGTTGAATAAAATTTTAAATCCGAATTAAAAATGTATGCCGAATGATGAGATAACAGAAAAGATTTGTGATATCTTTATTTTGACTAGTTTAACCTTTTTAATATATACAAGTTTAACGTGTACGCTCTGGATATTGAAATACGACATGTATTATAGAAGAGTACACGTATCCTTATACGTAAATACAAGTACCTACAAGTAAATTTTAAAATTACATTTTTAGAAACACATACGCACACAATACTATAATCAGGTAAATAGTTCACAATAGCAAATGTATTTATAATCTTACAAGATTAGTTCAGAATTATTTGTAGAAACCAGTCGATATAGTAATAAATATTAAGTTCATGGACTGCGTAAAATAACAGGCAGTATTGGAACTGCCAGAAGGAGATGTGGATTATTGTTTAATCTCCAGTCTGTATTGACAAGAGTTTATTGGCAAGGGTTGGGTAAAGTTTATTTTTCTTCTCACAGCCGGAATGTGGATAAATACTCGATTTAGATACAATACTGTATTTTCTTTGGAAAAGATTATCATTATGTTACTTTAAAATATAAACGTAAACCAAACTAAGATTATAAAAGCAACTTTTTTTATATCATTAACAAGTCAGAAATCTTCAATTGTAATCAATGCTTATGGATTCGTGGAATATATTTAGTTTAAGCATTAGTTCAAAATTCGTACGGAAAATTTATTCAGACTAGCTATAAGTTTTAGATACTTCAAAAGCTATGTAAAATTAATTATAAATAAAAACCTTTAGTATAATTTATATAGTATTTAATACTAAACATGCACATTGTCAATGAACGATATTTACTAGAAACAAACTTCAAGAATAGACCACTTACGATGAGAGATAGATATATAATGTGAAAAAGGTTACTACAAATACAACAATCTTTATTCCTCGCCTATAAATGCAAAAACAATTTGAAAACTGTTTTATATTTTGGATTTTTATTATATTGTGTGCAACATTTTTAGTTACTGTTTTGGTAAATTAGTGGCCACATTAAAAAAAGATGATGACAAAGATTGGAATTTAACGAGAGTTTGAAAAATCATTATTTCCATTTTCTTATTTTCGTATTTTGATTAATTACTGAGACCCAATGTTTAATTCTATAGGTAAACTCAATTCTGAACCCGTTGATAAACTTTTATAATGATAGGAACAACACATAGGGGTTAATAAGTTTCTTATTGACTGATTTAAAACTCAATCGTTCTTGTGTAGATAACAATTTATTAGACTAACTTTTATCCCTCATAGGACTGGAAAAATTTTTCTGTCCTCTCTCTGTCTATTTATATACTGTTCTGTCCTCTCTCTGTCTATGTATATACATATCTCAAACCGTGCTATAGACTTGTAATTTTCAAGTATTCTTTTTTATAGGCAAGTTTTTTCTAAGCAGCGAAGCTGGTATTTTCCTAGAGTGAAACAGGAAAAAGGTTGGAAAAGCTTTGTCTTATTTCGCACAAAATTTGTGCAATGGCCTTTCCCGTAATTTTAAAGTGTTTAAAACAAGGGTCAAAGAATATATTTGCAGTATTGGATAAAAGCCTTAATGATCATGCAGTATTATATTTTTAAGATTTTTATTTTAAAATTTAGATAGCATACAACAGCACAAGATTAAACTATCTTGCTCTTATTACAATGGCTTTTATTTATACATGCAGAGTTGTTCTGCAAAACAGACGTATCTGAGTTGGATTCGTACGCAATTTCGTACGTTTTTAATCCTTTATGAGCTCTTCTGGATCGAGTATATTTCGACGTCATTTTTGAGTTTGCCTTTTTGCCACAATCAAGAAACATGTGTTAAACGTATATATTTATAGCCATTGCAATTAACTCCGTTCTTATTATTTTTATTCTATAATTGATTTTGCCTTTTTTCCATCAAGAAAATATACATACATACATAGCTCTGGGAACCCCTGGTTCTTTTTAGATACAACTAAAGTAGGTTTCATAACAGTCATAAAATGTACTCGTATAGTAAAAATTAGATTACTTTTTATTTTATATCTGCACTGCTAGCAGTCACTCGCTGCTACCCATACAATTTAGTACTCATTGCACATGAATGGCCGCTATGTAGTTTGAATAAATTACGTTTTTCAACCAATTTTGAGTTAGCTTTGTTACCTTAAATAAAAAAATACGTAAAAAAAGTGTATATTTATGGTCATTGTAATTTACCTCGATCTTATTATTTTTGTTCCGTAGTTGATTTTTGCCTTGGTTCCCAATCAAGAAAATATATATCGCAGAACACAGAACCCTACTTCTATCAAAATAAACAGTTTAACTTATTAGGTATAAAAATATCTAATACTTAATATTTGTTAAATCTTTACAGTTAAAACTAAATTAACTCTTACTAACAACATTTTTGTCTTTTTTAGACTATGTTTTTAATGTGTTGAGTATTTAGAGCTGAAATCAATACACCGCTCAGTTCAAAAGTACAGTCCAGCGAACTTCCATCTAGAGTGTTTCCTGACTTATTCAAAGAAAGTCTTCGGAGTTACATTCTGACCATCTTATGAGTTGGGACATTTTTATAAGGTAGATAGATGATTGTACTCCCCATAAATGTAAACGAATTGATAATAATGGTTAAATTACATAATTAAATAAAATATCTTTGTGTTGCCATAAAACAAAGTTTACACATAACAATTTATTACATTTCACATACTCCTTCAACTAATATTTCCTAACTTTAGGAACAAAGACATGATTTTGCGCTACTTTAAAGACCAATGTGAGGCGTAGGAGATAAGATTTTAAATAAGAATAGGTCTATGTTCAAACTATGGATGGTAAGAGAACGTAGTAAGTACAAATTTTATTACAATTATTGGTTCAATATTTTACGTATGAAATAAAAAAAAAGCAAACCAAGGTACTATCGGATTT
>NW_025776646.1:0-17871 GCF_021130785.1 Homalodisca vitripennis | reverse complement strand
TTAAAACATCTTTTTCTACCCAACATGATCTCTTAATCTTAAAGTCAACTTTCTGTCAATCCCATAGAATTAAAAAGTTAGAAAACCACGTAAAAATAACTAATCTTTGAGCTCATAAGGTAGGTAGATTCCAAATCCCGTACTTTTGATTGCCAACTCCATTCTTCTGGTAAAGCCACAATCGATTACTGATTATCTGTTCTATATGTTATTTTCCACACAAGTAATAGGGTTCTAACGTAGATATAAGGCTTGCACACGGATTTCAGATTCCGATCTCTACTTATTTTTTATAGAGCTCCAAAGCTTTGAGCAGTGCTCAGACAACCACGAAGAAAAAAAGCGAAGGAAATCGATACATATTCTAAACATTAAAGTTCAGCCTACTTTACGATCTCGCAAATTAGCTCACACTAGCTCTATAAAAGAAACTAAAAATAAATGCTACACGGTAATATGTTTTGATATTTGCTCTAAGTAATACATGAACTGATTGACTAAATCCTTATTTAAAATTAGTGTTGTGAAGGATTTATTTTTGTTTCAAGCGAGTTAACAAGTGCTCTTTAACAACTTCTATAGCAGCTATAGTTGGAAGGTTTAATCAATCTAAATGTTTAGTTTATATCAAGTTCAGCTTAACAGCGGCGTCTAAAATATTGACGCTCCAAAAATCTCGTCTGAAAGATCCAAAATACGTAAAAGAAACGGTAGCTGAACCGTGCTTAGAGATCGTGTCTAAAACCTCGTGATGCACTACATTGTGCATCTGAAGAGAGACAATGAGCCTTTTCGGCTGGTTTACATATAATGTTGTAGTCTCGGTATCTCTGATGTTGAAAAGATTTAGGCGGTTCATTGTAGACAAATATGACTGAGATACCGAGATTGATGTCTGTGACAGAGTCGTACAGTATAACAGTCGCTGCACTAAGAGGAAGGTGAACTAGAGCTAAAACTTATCTACACAGTAACTGTCTTGTCACCTATATTCTTTCTTTCACCTTACTCAACCTCCTGACGTCCATACATACTTTTACATACTTCCACCTAAGTTATTGGTTTTACGAGCTGTTTTTAGCTCCACAGAATGTGATTGAAAATAAACAATGGTTTTCTCTAACCATATTACCCTATATAATCTATAAATTTAGAACTTGTGTACGGGAGAGCCAATGGCGAGAAGTCCAAGGCGTCGGACATAGAATCTGAGTTATAGATAGTGCAGGTTCAAGTCCATTGCACTTTGTATCAGTACCGTCAGATTTGTACTGTACCGACTCTCCTTCTTGTACTGTGTGACGAGGTCTTTGAACAAGCAAATGGCCCATGAAGACGGGCAACACGCACAAGGCTGAAAACGGGATTGGGGTTCTCTAAAAAAAAAACTTCTCTCAAATATAACTGCACAAGCATGATTCAAGAATATTCATTCCAGTCTTGGTAGAAGTTTTTTCGCTAAATGAATACTTTTTTTTAGGAAACATACCCATCGTCCTTACTAAGATTTTGTATTCCTCCTTCTTCGATATCTTACTGCATGGACTTCATGAAATTCTAGATTATACCTCCTACATTATCTGTCCAAGTGTGGGCGAGTTTCACATTAGGTGCTCCGTGGTATCTTGATTACTACTTTCACTTGCATCAAGCTCCTTAAAATTTTGCTCTAGTGTCTTGTTTAGTTCTTTGAGAAGTGTTACTTCTGTTATAAGAGTGTCGTATTTAGAGACAAGTCTCAGTAATACTTAGCTGGTAGGAAATCTTGTTCCATTAGGCTATTCACCCCTTCTGGAATAATTCTACAGATGTTCGTGTTATAGATTATTTAGTTTTTCATCCATATCTTGTAGACCAGATTTTTCCATCAACATCTGCGTTACGATAATTGTAAAAAATTGACCTCTACCTTTATGTTCCTGCAATCTAGATGTTACGTCTTGTATGAGTCTTTTTTCCATAATCTCTAGGTTTGAGGTTTCTACGCTACAGTTATCGAAATAAAATCCTCTACTAACAGAGACATGGCCACCTTTCTGAGTAATGCTTTCACTGTCCTTTATATAGTAGTGAATTTTATTCTATTTAACAGTTAGTAGTAAAATCCGATGTTACAATTATGAATATTTACTCCGGAAATAATGGAAATATTGTAAAATACAAACAAACAAGCCCTCAAAATACTTGAAAAATTTTAGACAAAGAATAGTACATATTAAAATACCTTTTTCTATTAACAAATTTAGGTTAATTTATTGTTACCATTATAGCCACTATAAATGAACCATATGAACTGACATTAATCATCATCATTAGTAAATTTGTAACGTCTAGCTATTGGCTGAGATTTATAAACGAGTTTTCTTCTCATTCTTACAACATAGTATAGGGAAGTTAAAGAGCAGAAGTATTATTTTCGTTATTTGTAATCAATGGACATATTTTAAAATTTATCTTCCAATTTTTTGAATAATCAAACCATATAATAACAATATCAATACAACGATTTCTACATAACTAAATAATTTCAAACCTAAAATCATGAGAAAGCCATTCAATACTGATTGTTTTTACAATTTTTAATTTCTTATATAGTTTTAGTAATGTTTAAAATACTTCACTATTATTTAATAAGTGATGATATTCAACGTAAGGATTACCTTACACAAAGAGTGGATTATATTATAGTCTGTGAATGACGCACCCTAATAATGGTAAGGCTTTGCAGGAGGTGGTAGTTACATAAGCCCTAAATTATATTCTGTTACCATTCTGTTACGCCGCTCCCTAAATAAGCCTGCTGTGTTAATTAATACGTTCGCTCTAAAGGTAGCACATATATGCAAGATAGTTTATTTCAGTTGACCAACATTGAATAATAAAGACCTTAAACAAGGTACAAGTCGTACTGAATATAACCCATTCCCCCAAACAATAATGTCTGTTGTAGATTAGTTTATATACCACTCAATTAATGTTGGTTCAATTATACAGGGTGGAAAAAAAGTATGGAAACGCTTTCACTAATTTTGTATGGCTTCACTTATACAAATTAAATTTTGTACATCACCACTTGTATTAAGAACCTAGTTTTTGAGACCAGTGGGGACATTTTATCTTTTCAGGGGGTCGGCCCGTGAGGAGTCGGACGAAAATCTTAATGTAAGCATAGACCGAGTTTGGTATCAAATTAAAGGTCTAGTAAAGAGAAACTCATTACCGCAAACCGCACTTAAAAAGGTTGACCCTATCCAGAGTACGGGCCGTTTGAATTTCATAAATAACGTTTGATTAATTATTATTTCTCCGCAATTTCACAGTCTCAAGTAAACTGTTCTGACTGAAAATGACACTTTATGGAACAAAATTATCCAAAAGAATTTAATAAAAATTATCTGTGTATTACAAAAATAACCATACCTTTTAAATGAGGTGCTCAAACTGCTCTCCGAACACTTGTTGGCAATGAGCTAGTCTATTATAAAAACCTATTGCAGTCACATTTTGAAGCATCTCGGGTGTAATTCTTCTTGTTCTTCTAATAAACAATTTGTCAGCTCCTCAATGTTGGCTGGTTTAGTTTTATACACATTATCTTTTAAGAAGCCCCACAAAAGAAATCTAGTGGATTAAGATCCGGTGACCTAGCCGGCCACTCAACGGTACCCTGCGACCAATCCAACGGTTAGGAAACACTTCATCTAACAGATTTGCGCACCCGAAAATAGTAATGGGGCGGTGCTCCACCTTGCTGAAACCATACTGCATTAAAATTTGCCCCAAGAAGAGCACGCACTGCTGGCAAAATGTTATTTGTCAACATATTGAAATAAATTTCGCCTGTTTAGATTTCCATCTATCACAAACGGTCCTACAATGTTATTGTTTATTATTCCAGCCCACATATTCACTTTCTGAGGCTTTGTGTGTGGCCTTCTATCATCCAGTGTGGATTATGGTCGGCCCGAGTAACGGCAATTATGCCTATTAACTTGTCCATTAACAAAGAATGTAGCTTCATCTGGAAAACAATATCGAACTTAAAAAATTTTGAATTTCGTCACACTTTCTCATCATTATTTCGCCAAAATTCAGTCCTTCGATCAAAATCATCCTCTGAAAGTTATTAGGTTAGGGTTACTTTAAAAGGGTGATACTTGTTTTTTGTGTAAAACATTCAACACTGAGGTATGGCTCATATCAAGATCTTCTGCAGCCACTCTGGCCGAGGTGCTGGGATTTTCAACAAATGTTTGGAGTACATCCAAAGATTTTTGTTCATTTGTTGCCGATTTTAGGCCTGCCACTTTTGACTGTTCTAGTTTCTTCAAATCATTTTACTGTCTTAAACACTGTTGACTTACTAATTGGGGGTATATCAAGAAAAGTGTCAATTAAACAAATGCGCTGTTTCTTCATTAGGGACGAACTAGATATCCATACCCACGCATCATAAGCAGCGTGATTCTCTCAGACTCACTAAGTGACATTGCTTTTAAAAACTAATAGAATAAAATGTAAACACTTAAGTAAAAAAAATGTATAACTATCGCAGTACCTTCTAGTGAAGACTTTCAACTTTATCTTACGTGAACGAAATTATAACGTAGACTAAAAACCAAGCTGATATTAAAAATACAAAACTGTGGAGTTTTGCTGTGACAGTACTGTTTTGTATTGCCTAAACCAGTTTATGTTTGCCTGAGATAAAAGGGCTGGAGGGACTGGACCTTGACCTCATGTTGATAAGGAGTTACGGTGGTATTATTGAATACTCTCGTTTCTTGAAGACAAGACAGGAAAACCCCTATTTACTGTTATCCAACAAATGTAGAGGTAAAAAAAAATAATTTTTTTTTGGAAATTGTTTTTCAAAATTTACATAACCGACATAAAACATACTACTGAAAGTAAATTAGTTACTTCACAAGACAAAATTACTAAACTTTTTTTCATGAAATTCATACGGCCCGTACTCTGGATAGGGTCAACCTTTTTAAGTGCGGTTTACGGTAATGAGTTTCTCTTTTACTAGACCTTTAATTTGATACCAAACTCGGCCTATGCTTACATTTAAGATTTTCGTCCGACTCCTCACGGGCCGTCCCCCCTGAAAAGATAAAATGTCCCCACTGGTCTCAAAAACTAGGTTCTTAATACAAGTGGTGATGTACAAAATTTAATTTGTATAAGTGAAGCCATACAAAATTAGTGAAAGCGTTTTCATACTTTTTTTCCACCCTGTATGTATGTTTTCTTTGTTATAGACTAGAGTACACATGTATTTATTTCTTATTAATCAGCTATAGTAATAGATGTGTAAGTGGAACAAATGTTTAGGAAACTACTACTCAAACATTTAATTTTGAATTATTTCTGGAACATGGATCGTTGACAGATCCGTTGTGATGAACATGAAAACCACAAGTGTTTACCAAAGTGATACCAACTTTTAAGATAAAAATTACAAGTTTGAACATGATACAGCCAGCAACCACGTTTCACGCAGCTGTGACACACATCTCTTTAGACGGTATACAAAATTCCATCAAACCTCAATCATACACCAGACAAAATCATTTCACAAAGAAAGGCAGAGGCATACGTGTGTGTCGCTGATCAGGTTTCATTGAATATTTTATTAGTGAAACCATACGTATGTTTCCAACTTTCGAGTAAGTGTTCACTTATTATTATTTTATGTATTCCACATGTTATTTGTTTACAATCAGTTTGTTTGTTTAACTCTTGATAGTACTAAAATTGTAGATGTACAAACACAGCACAAACTCATTAATCATAGCCCTATCACTGTAGACTCTGTACTCTGGAAATACTCTAGCACTATGAATATAAAATGATTGTAAATAATAAAACTTTATTTACATTTGCAAACTTTATCCATTTGTACTTTTTCTGTTGGGATTATCTGTTAGTGAATATGATATACCTCCAAGTATAAACATACGGTATTAATTCGATTATAATAACAGAAATTGAAAGCGAATTGATTTTTGGTAGTATTTTCACTGGGGTATTTTGAAGATACGTTGTTGTTATTTATGTTACAATATCATGTTACTCATTTATTATTTGCACATTATATATTTTTAATATTTCTTTTTACCCCTTTCGTTATGGTTGTATTCATCTCTTAACTGTAAAAAATCAAATCCGCAATTGTTACTACTTTCAGAATTTTGTTCATAAGAGGAGAAGGATATATGATCTACGAGAGTTTATCTTACAAGGCTTTACCAACGACAGATTAAATAACTATGCATAAATAATTCAAGCTTGTTTTTTGCAGCGCTGCGTCCAGCAAACTCTGACGATAAAAGTTAGATTTCAGTGGAAAATAATTCCGTTAGTATTTCTCGGAAATAATCAAGAAATGTTTAATAGACCCAGATGTCTAATGGAAAAGGATTCCTCAGTCCCAGAGGGCGCGTGGGAAGTGGAGAGTTATTTTCACGATCAATGTATTCGTTTAAAACCGTTTGGGGGAAGTGCACATACTTTAAACGAGTTTGTAATTTAACTAATTACTGCTAGCAGAAAATTATTAAAAGGATTAAGCCTCCGCTAGATCTTATACTTTTCTTGTTTATTGAATGTTTTATCTGTTATCTATTACACGAATTACTATGAAGTCCTGGAAATAGTTTCTTGAGTCAAAGTGTGATTGGATATGTCATATTCCTAAGTTAAAAAAATGTACAATTTTCTTACCAGAGAGAAACTATACTATTATTGGT
Organism: Homalodisca vitripennis; assembly: GCF_021130785.1. Taxonomy (NCBI): domain Eukaryota; kingdom Metazoa; phylum Arthropoda; class Insecta; order Hemiptera; family Cicadellidae; genus Homalodisca; species Homalodisca vitripennis. The sequence continues at coordinate 11,113 of NW_025776646.1, read as the reverse complement.
TATTCCTTCTACGAGATGCGATAGTATTGATTTTGATATTAATATCGCTATTAATATATTATATATAACAAGAGCATTATATTTTGTGCAAATGTGCTTTTAATAAGTAAATAATGTAAAAATTATCGAAATATGCATAAACATAATATGTATTATTATTTTATTTTTTTTTTGTTGTAAATAAAAGAAAATTACACAACTATTGAACGAGATGAAAGGCTTATATACATAAAACATTTTACGGTCGCGTGTTTTTAAAGTGATGGAATGTTGATCAGTGGCGTACAACACAACAGAAACAGAACAGTGACAGGGGCAGGCACATGACAGAATTACTAATTTAACTGTCAAACACTAGAAAACTCATCCTACTCCAGGAATATAAACATGCTTGCTTGTGCTCTCTGGAAATCATCCCGTACACTGATATCAGTTAAAGTGGTTTTTTTTCGAAATTTTCGTTCAAAGCAACAAGTTTGCGCATTTGTCGATTATAATGTATTTATTTTGTTAGAGAATAACGGCGTCATATAAATTTCCTCTTACTATTATAAACACTAGTGTGATGGTTGCGGTAGGGCTAATAACATGCATGTTGTATACTAAATGTACGAAATAGACTCTTATTAATATATGAGTCAAAACTGTTTTTAACTGGTCTAAAAAGCCAGAGTCATTGCATTTTATAAGCACATAAGCTCGTTGTTCTTAAAATCAAGACATGACTTTGTTTTAACAACGAACTCGATCGTCAACAACGCTAGTTTCGGTGGACGTCGAAAAAGATTAGTATAAACATTCTTAAAAATATGAAATATTATTTTATCACAATTTATACCATTTTTTAGTTTAAAATTGATTATGAAATTGAAAGTTATTATATTATTAGGAGGGGGGTGTTGTATCAGGAGGTCTGATTTTATAACCATCGTCTGACCGAATAGAGAAAGAACCTGGAAACTGGCTACTTTAAGTTTCTGTATATAATTAGCTGAGACTGATTGAAGATTTATTTATGTGCCTAACAGTTGATTGTTGGTTGCATTTACCTCTTACTACACTAGAGTTGCTGAAAATAAATTTCTTCCTTAATTTATGTTTCTCTATCGATTTCAAGTAAAAGTATTAGATTATATCCTTGTAAAAATGCAAATTGACTCTCTGTTCCTACACTATTACCAATGCGAAGGACTTTTCTCTTGTACTTTGTGTTGTAAAACTAAAGCAATAAATTCAAAGTTTTATACTCAACCATCTTAATGTTTAAATCTTTATCGTCCTTCATATTTGGTAACGGTTAACTTCATAGTACTCCAATTATTATGGAAAATATTAATATCTAGAGTTGATTTAGATGGCTATAATGACATAATAAACACAACATTATTCGTACATAAACTCTCGAGTTTGGCATTTTTATGTTACATCAACTTAAATACGTTACAAAAAAGAACCCGGGGTTCGATGGTTGGAATCCACATCCTTAATCAGGTGGTAAAGTTTATTAGTATTTAACCTATTTGATATCGATTATTCTTAAGTCTTGTTTTTTACGTTTGAAGAAGTGTAAAGGTTTCTAAAACGAAACATTCTACTCGTATTTATGGCTTTTGAAGACATTCAATCTTTTGATTCCTTTTTGGTTTAAGGGATTTTAAAACCTGATGAACGATATAGACTCCAGTCTCCGAAACGTATTATTCTAATTTTTGTAACATATATTGACGGCAATATACATATAATATGCACTTATAATTCACTAGTTATTAGCTGGCGTTGTATATATCTCTCCAATGGTAGGTCTAATTACGGCAGCAATTGGCACACAGTATGACTAATCAGAGAATTGTTTATATCAGACACACAGTTCTGTTCTGTCGTCAAAACAAAGAGTCGGGAGTACTGTCCTGACTGGATACAGACCTTTCAGTGGTTGAAGAACTTTTGGGACCTATGTTCTCTTATTCAATGTTAGTAATTAAATATATATCTTTTATTAAATGTATGTTTCAGAGCTATTGTTCATGGGGTTGATATACAATGTTTTTTGTGGATTCCTGACTTATATTTGCTACAAAGGAAGATACAAGACTGCAGATCTCGAAACGTAGGGTTGCTGATTTTTGTATCACTGAACTATGGAAAGTGTTCAAAAACGTTTACATTCCTTCCATCGATATAAGGAAACTTTAAACAAATAATAACTTTGTTTGAAGGTTATTGTTGACGATGGAAGGATTATGAAGGAAACAGGATTGAATAATATTTAAATTATCAATCCAACCTTAAAAAATATGTCAAAGAAGGAGTAGCCTACTCATTGTTTGATACAGCAAAGAGCTTGTGCTCAGATAAAGATGGAATAAAAGATGAATTTAAGAAAGTTGAATCGGATCTGAGAAGCAATGGATACCCTCAATTATGAATAAAGAAGTGCAAACGAACCAGAAGAATCATTCCTGAGTCAGAAAAACAGAATTGTGGTAAATTTGGTTTATGTCAATCCCTTATTGTGCCGGGATTATCGGAGAAAATTAGAAGAGTAGGTAGAAAGTACAAGCATTAGAAACGCGTTTAAAACACACAACACTCTTACACAAAGTCTCGTAAAGCAAAACCAAAAAATGGCACACAGGATTCCAAAAACTGTGTTTACAGTATAAAATGTAGTTGCCATAGGGAATACATAGGCGAGACAAAAAGATCACTAATCGTAAGGGTAAAGAGCACAAAGAAAACACGAGAAAGGGTCTCACAGAAAAGTCAAAAATTGCACACCATAGTTGGTCCGAAGACCATCATTATGAATTGGGATGAAGCCAACATAATACATCGGGAACCACATTTCTTGAAAAGGAAATTAATTGAGGCAACATACATTAAATTGGCAGACCAACCCAATCAGTCAACTATCAGTCGAGATTAGGCCGCTTTGGTTGCCAATTCTAAAAAATCAACCAAAGAGAAAACCAAAAGTATCAAACGGATCAGATATTTGTAATAAAACCAATGCGGAGTCACAATATGACATTTTCTCCTTCTTCCCTACCCACACCATTTTACCCTTTGTCTCTTTTTATGGATAACATATTACATCGTAATAACGCAGGATTTGTTACCAATCTTACCCTGCTTATTGTGTTACGTTTATTATGTGTTTCAGCAGTAAATCTGTAGTGATCCTGATCCCTCATATGTGGTTCTCCTTATATGGGGATGTTTTCTCCATCTCATAGTTTTGTTTTCAACGTAAAACTTATTTAAATACTTCATTAACGTAAAACCATTCTTTTATAACATAGAGTATTAATTAATCGTAATAGATTTCGAACATTCCATTGTTGTCCACTCTTAGTGTTTGTTTGCATGGTAAATCACGCATCTTTAGTAACTAATTGAAATCAGATTTCTGAAAATTTTAGCGCTTTAGCGGCTAAACGGTTTAGTATATAAAAATAACACTAAGTATAAAACATTTCTATAAATGTAGATCAAACTGAATTCGTCAGAAAAACAGGGCTATCTATAAGAATTTAAAGTTCACCACCTTATTGTAAAATGGGGACCGAATTAAAAACTTTTTAATTTAGTAATTTTGTCGAGCATAAAAAAATGTAAAGCTGCCAATTTAAAGTTAGCTTTTGATATGCCTTCTGATCAACATTTACTATTTTTATTGCAATATTCTTATACAATAGGGATTCTTATTTTATGATTATTGTTTAAGAATTAAACTATGAATCAGTAAGTGCTGAGTTTCCTCAAGAAATATGCTTATATGCAATGTTTGTCATCTGTAAAGATAACTCTAATAATATGATGAAACACCAGTCTTGTATTTAGAACAGTGTGTCAGAACTTTGCAAATCAATTACACAGTGGATAGTGATTGTCCGTTTCAGAAACTTTGTTTCTAAAAATCAGGGGCCAATTGTAAACTGGGCCTAGTGGACCAATAGTGCGCTTTATTGCATAATTTTTTCTATTAACTAATATCCAAATCTGGATTTATACAGCTAATAATGCCACTTTCTAAAGCACTGTTTAACTTTTAATATATTTAATAATTGTATGCCAATATCGCGCTGTGTTATAAGCATCAAAACAACCTCTGCATAACTTTACTATAGATACAAATTACTCCATTAATGGTCAACTGAAAATCCTCTAGTTGTAAGAGGATGCATATTGGGTAACCGCGTCTTACATGTCTATTTTTACACGGGAGTCTTTAAGAGCCGAGAATTCAGTTATTTGAGGAATTATTTTTGCTACCCCCTGTTGATTTGCTGCTGAATGTAAGAGTGTAAGTTATGCTCCAACAAGATTGAGTCTTCTGGCACACAATGCTCAAGCAGCTGCCGACTTTTCTGAATATGACCTCCCAGAAAGATCCCAGAGTATCAAATCAAAATGTATTTTCATAAAGGATTATGTAAAATTAAAATAATCATTCTTAGGACTTAAAATGGAAATACTCCTTTGTGTGGAAACGTGTTGTTGAAAAATGAGAACAAGTCAGTTGTTTTTAAGAGTTTTTAGTTCTTCAAGTTTTACTTAGCTATACGTACCACTTCAATAAACCGAGTTTACAAAAAGATAACAAACTTTATTTAAAATTCACGAGGACAGTAAAAGTCGATGGACGTTTAGTCCAACACCCATAAACCAATATCTTCTTACTTTTTCTGACGAAGGAATTTTGTTTAAAATAGTGATTTACCAGGGGGGCTTTTTCCCTGAATCGGCAACGGACAATGCAGAATTCAACACCTGTGCACTTATAACACGAACTACAATTTAATTCTGTGAAAGAGCATGCAATTTGTTAATGAATCAGTTCCATAAAAAATATAGTAATATAGAGCATGCACTATACTCAAGTCAGGTGATCACCAACCAGCTACTGCGGTTAGAATATGTAAAGGCCATACGAAGGGAAGACTACCGAGATAGTTGTGCTACATCCATACATCCTACGGTGATAAACATCCTAAATTTTGTGCTCAATATTCTGTTTGATTTTTCCAAGGGTCTCGACAGTGTACGAGGAGAACATCTTGTCATACGTCCTAGGGTATAACACCGAGAATATGCCACAACGAGCATGAAGAAACAACAGACAGTGGCCATCGCAGTTCGCTCACAGACAATCTTAGCGTTTTCTTTAAACCAACTTCGCTAAGACTGGGTAATCATCCTAAATTTGGTTTATTTAATAATTTTAAACGCTATATCGGTAACGAATGAAATTGAATAATAATTACTCCGAATAATTATTCAAGAGAAATAACAGCAGAGGTCGAATATTACAGATTAACACACAACTATTTTGAAAGTTGTGTACTTAACAACATTTTAAATACTGATACACCTAACGTCAACCCTTGGTGCTGGCATGTAATCTAGAAATATAATCTAAGAATTTAATGTAATTCGTGCAGTTGTTAGGTCTCTCCTTCTTATATCAAGAGTTTTTACTGCCCTGGCTGTATAAAACAGTTAGTGATATAAAAATATTTAACGATTACATATATCTCAAGACGTAAAACTTCTCCATTTCCCCTATCAAAGAATTGATTATTGGTTGGGCTGAAAAGTCATAAAAATCCGAAAAAATCTTGTTTTCATTTGATAGTGTAGGCGAGTATTTAAAAATACTTCATTTGATGAGCGAAATAAGAAATTTAACGTTCCTTAATTTTTGAATTTTAATTAAGTAAATTTGAACAAGGGATTTTAATGTATATGTTTCGAGTCTGGATTATATTATTTATATTTAACTTTAGGTTTAGTTATGACACTGTTTAGTTGCATTGTATGATTAGTACGACAATAAAGGAATTTGGATTTGAACTCTATGATGAAATCCGACGTAACTTAATACAGTTTAAGTTCTTAATGAATTAAAATGAATTAAAAGGCCAATAAGAGCGTTTACAAAGAATATTTGATCCCCAAGAAATCCACGTTCTCTATCAAGCATGCTACAGCTTAGTTTATCTCGACACCGTACCTTACTCTCCACTCGATTGTCCCCAACAAGCGATACAAGCGGCGCGTGTACAACTCAACACTTCAGACACCAGATCTCAGGGATCATCATTCCAGCTACATATATAGGAACATATTTATGGGAGAAAAATATTGGCCAGAGCAATTATGAGTTAAATATATTCAGGCACATATTAACTTACAGAAATAAGTAATGATTTTCATGCACGTAAATTAAAAGCTAAAACTTTAAGGAGATATTACCCGGAAACATATACATTTATTAAAGTGGTCAGTTTCAAATAAGGTCACTATTTAAATATTAGTTTTTAAAAACTAATAACTTTATACACTTTCTATATATAAATTAACACTTGAAATCGTATTTGGGTTTTTTAATTGGTAATTTATCGTGTTGGTAAAATTCACTATAATATATTACATCTCAAAAGTATATGATCAACTCAGTAGTGGCTAAGGCAAACCTTTATAAGCACAAAATATTTTTATAAAAGAGTGCTTTAAATAGCAATTAATTTCAAAGTCTAGTGGTATAATGAGTCTTTTTGATCATATGTTGATCTAATGTAATAAAATCTTCGTTAATTACCATTATAAGTGGTACATCTTTTAAAGTTTAATAGCTATTATATATAAACTTGGGAAATTTTGTAATTTATGCTTTAAGCAAGCATAAATAAAAAATATTTGTAAATGTTTTTAGTTTTCAGAAGTCTTTCTTGTTAAAATGATAGTTAATCCTGGAACAGAAGAAATGAAGAATGAAACAAGCATAACGCTAATAAGATACTTCAGTTTGTAAGATATTTCTTAGTTAAAAGTAAAAGTAAATGATTTTGTATATTACTACATTGATCAATTTAAGTATATAAAAGAATTATGCCACTCCTGATTAGAATATATTTTTTAATGTCAAAATCAGTGGGGTTATCAAATTTCTAACTGTTATACGATTAATAGTCAGAACTTTAACTAGTGTTGTCCTTAGACGCCTAAGACACCCGTATGTTCAAGCTTCTCTGTAGAGGTTGAATAATGGTATTATCCATGACTTCACCAGCTTGCATGACGAAACTACGCGAATGAGTGATCAGCCTGAAAAAGGATATAGACCGCAATATCATAAAATAACCTCACACGTTTCTAATGTGGCAATGTCTGTGTTCAACGCAGTCATTTTAGACCCATAAGCTGCGTCGGTCAGGCAGGTGCAGCAATGCATGAATTGTGATAATTTCCTAAACTTTCATTTCTTATGATGGTGACAATGATTATAGTACTGTACATCAAAGCTGATATAGGGGTGACGGGACCTCCCACTGTTAACTACACCACGCCATTGTAACACTACAACCAACTTCAATTTTGAGTACTTCGCAGTTATGTGTGAATACATTTTTGCAAACTAAATGTATTCTAAATACATAAAATGTAAGGGTAGTGGTATGACACATACAAATGTAGATCATGGTTATATATAGGTGGAGACACGCTAAAGTAGGGATCACCCACCTGACATAAAAGACATGACTAATGACTATACCTGCTTCCGTCTCAGAGGATAAAACAGCCCATACCTCATCACGTACACAGTTTATGATGTAGTCAGAATGATGGAGTGTTAACTTATAACGAAATATGTAACTATTGGCAACTCTTAATCGGTTGTTTTTGGATAGGTAGGTAAGGATAGGTTCGGAATGTAAGGATATTTATTAAAATCTCTATACGTATTATTCATGTTGCTATTAATAATAGCTATCTTATATAGAATGGTACAATTTATTGAAATAATTATAAAATATTAATTTTTTATATAGAGATTCTAAGCAGTTCAAGTACAAGGAAATGTTATGACAAAGATTACGATATTTTAATTCTTAATCCATTGCATTTGTGTCCATAAGGAATTTGTTAAAAAATTGTCACAGTTCTAAGAATAATTCTATTTTCGTACTTAAGAGAATATTTATATTAAAATTAATGAATTATTTTAAAACCGTTCTTGAAATTAGGATCTATTTTAAAACAGTTCAGGAGCACACTCCTAATGACTACATTTGTAATATAAATCATGAATAAATCAAATTGAGTTCTGATTCAGAGTAGCAGCATTTAGAAGAATAAATTCTGCATAAATATGCAATAATTATGTTCATACTCGTACACCGTATTTCTAAACCCACACTGCATACAGCAAAACCCGATGAGTCACTTTCATCTGGCCAACCCCATAGATGACCAGGAGCGGGACATCACTAACCGCAATGTCTAGTCTACTGTGGGGGATGACTGAGGAGTGGGTGGGACTCCCACAGTGTTAAAGGCTTACTGTAGCGTTTGTAAAGCTACATTGGTTTATATTTTTTATTAAAACTTAAATTAAATGAAAATTTTGGGAAAGAAATATTGGGATTTAATTTTAAATTAGAATGTGAAAAGTCAGGATTAAAAACGAACATTTAATCCTTTGGCAAGTTATTACTGGTAGTTTTAAAGTGTTAGGAAGGCGGTTGACTGCCTTGAATTGATTAGAACTTGTCTTGTTTACGGACTATTGTCCTCCTTGTTTGATACAGCTGGACCAATGAGAGAACACCGCGGATGTCCAGCAAAGTTGATTAGAGGAGGGAGTATAATAAACGTCAACTCATAAATTTTTGCCCTTCTCTTGGTTATTTTCCTGTATTAAGTAGATTACAGTGCGCCGTGTTTCTTAATTGTTTCCGCGAGGGATTTTGAGGTACGCACCAAATTTATTGTACATTTTATGAAATAGTCTTCCAGATCTGATTTATAAATTAATTTTGTTGTCTTTTTATAGGAAAAAATTAAATTCATAGAAACTACAGAGCAATCTGCATAATTAATTTCTCGATGAACAATAGAGCATAATAGAATCATATAAGTCATTTGGTTCAAACCTGAAAGAAATGTGAATTAAAATTGAACTTCGTTAATAACTTTAATTGAGATTCAGTAATTTATTAATATTTAATTTAAACAGTTTTAATGTGAATTGTTAATTGTCAATTAATTGAACTTTAATAGTTGTTTGAGAGAGTTGTAATATGAATTGCAGAGACTTGAAAGTTAAGGTTCAACTAGTGAAAAGAGAAGTATAAAATTTTATTTTGATTTTGAGTTAAGTTAGAAGTGAACATTTTTTATTTTAGTTATTTCCAAGTGGTATTTGGTTTTTATTTTAAAACTTCATTATTTTATTTTAGAAGAGAGCTCTGATTTTAGTTTGATATATTTGATTAATACTTTTTATTTCTTGCCAAAGGAATTTTTTAAATTGTTACCAATTTAACGGTTTGTCAATTCTTTGTGGAAAATTTAGAGTGATGAAAATTCGTAAACGTTGATTATTAATTTGCCAGTTAAAAATAAATCCATTGCTTTTATTTAGAACTGTGATTTTTATTGTAGACAATTCATTTAAAATATTTAATAGTTAACAATTTAGTAATAAATTGCACTGAATATACACTCGGAGCTTACTAATCAAAAAATTTTTTATATCGTTTTGGAAAGTCTCATTGATAATTTAAATATTAATATTCTGGAATATTATTATTAACAATCCAAGTCGTTATACTTACCAAAAGCATGAAGGAGTACTGTTCTCTAAATGCTTCAATTGAAGAACAGAGGTCGCCTCCGTTCATCTAAATTAACATGTATTTAAGTAATGTGATTGAGATATAGAGCCAACTCTATCACGGTATCTCGACAGGAAACGGCCCCTACCATCATCCTTACCGGTCCTGTATATCTTGCCTTTCGGGAGGCAAGCGCAAAGTTCCTTTTTGGACTAAGTGCAATGAGGGATTTTCTCAGATTACGAGAGTTATACAAAGTTCTAGTTCACTCGTATTATACAAAGTGAACTATAGAGGAAACAAAGTAAACAACACAGCTTTAAATTAAAGTCCAATTCCAGGGCTGTGCATTGCAATTAGAAAGTAATGTCAACCAACAGACAAGGTTTGGTCCACTTATTAACATCAGATTAAAGACGCCTATTGGGATGTTAATGTAAATGTATGTGGAATTGACAACTGAATTTTATGATTACCCTAAGTGGTAATTCTACGATAAAATCCACATAACTTCATGAAGTAATCTGTTCTTATCAGTTGTTTGTAATGAATAATAAAGGAGTAAAAGGTCATAAGAGCGTTAAGAAGACTACTTGAACAATAAGGAATTCACTTCTTTATCAAACATGCTACAATCCATACATCCGCAGTTTATCTCGACACCGTACTTTACACTTGACACGATTGCCCACAACAATCGATACTTAGAATGCGAGTAAAACTCAACACTTTCGACACCATATCCTTAGAGGATGCCAATTCCAGCTCATTTGTAGGAAATATTTCGATAGGAGGATAAAGATATTTATCAGAGGAATTATAAGATTTATTGGTGTTGCAATTGCTAGCTTATAATGTTGAAAGTGAATATTGTATAGTACATTACCCAAAAATACATGAACAACTCAGTAATTACTAACTAAGGCAATCTTTTATGAACATTATATATATATTTTATATATATTATATATATATATATTTAGAATAAGCTTTTTTAATATTTAAGAATCAAAGGTTAGAAAACGTAACTTTTCTACTTACTAGGAGTTATTGGTATTTAGTATAAATTCTGGCTTATGTTTTAAAACCCCAAACATGTTCCATACTAACAAACATTTAATTTTGTACAAAATAACTCTTTTTAACAATTTTATGTTTTAGTGCAACCGTTAGGATTTTGGTATAATTAATAACTGTCTAAATGTCCTGCTTAATTTTTCTGTAACAACAGGGGATGTTAGAATGTACATTGTTTCTGGCACTCGGGGAATGTTGAATTTTTCGAAACTATAAAAGTATGATTAAGATTATTAATTATTACATTGAACTGATAATAGAAACCCACTACTGCAGAAAAAAATGTTATCCATAAGTGTTTTATGATCAGCAGAAATCAAAATTTTAGTGTAAACATTCAATTTTGTAATTTAACATTATAAAATACTAAACTAAAATAAAATATTTCATAAGTAATAGTATGTAGAATTAGA